>NC_071094.1:18395925-18398425 GCF_027358695.1 Spea bombifrons
ATATTTAGTTGAGAGCCACACAGAGTCACCGGGATTAAGTATAGGTCCTCTGGACCGATATTTGTCAGCTGTCTTCTTTTGCAGTTCTTTAGTATGTTTTAAATGTTCGGCCAGTCTTGCCCAATGGTCTCGCAGAACTTGAAATTGGGCTTCTGCCGCAGGAACCCCTGTGGAACTGGCCTCCTGAGGCCATAACTGGGGTTCGTATCCATGAACTGCTTTGAAAGGAGACATCTTTAAAGATTCATGAAATGAACTGTTGTAAGACCATTCAGCAAGATGTAATAGTGTAGACCAATCTGACTGGTCTTCTGAGACATACATCCTAAGATACTGTTTCAGTACCTGGTTAGCTCTCTCAGCCTGTCCATTGGATTGCGGGTGATGAGAAGATGAAAAATGCAGTTCTATTCCCATGAGCTTGCACATGGCCCTCCAAAACCTAGAAATGAATTGTGATCCTCTATCAGAAATTATTCTTTGAGGTACACCGTGTAAACGAACGATTTCTTTCATGAAGGTCTCGGCTAAGGTACTGGCAGACGGCAGTTTGGAGAGAGGGATAAAATGAGCTTGCTTGCTGAACAGATCAACTACAACCAGAATTGTCGTGTGGCCTTTGGAGGGAGGTAGGTCTGTAACAAAATCCATGGCTATGTGTTGCCATGGTTGTTCCGGAACGGGTAGTGGACATAACAATCCTGCCGGTCTGATGCGAGGTATTTTATTATGACCACATACGTTACACGCTTGTACAAAGTCTACAATGTCCCGAGTCATGGAAGGCCACCAAAAATGTCTCTGGAGCAGAAATTTCACATTCCGAACTCCCCGATGGCCCGCTACTGGAGAAGCATGACCCCAGGATAGGACGGCTTTACGAAACCGCGGCTGAACAAATAATCTCCCAGGAGGTGGCATCAGTCCCTTAGGACGAGGTGTCTGTGATTTGGAGATGTGCCACATGAGGGTGTTGTGAATGGTGGCAATGATTTTGGTAGGAGGTATGATGGGTTCAACAGGGGTGTCAAAATTAGGTGTTTCGTGTTTCCTGGATAAAGCATCTGCTTTGCGATTCTTTGAACCCGGGCGAAATGAAATCGAAAAATTGAAGCGGGTAAAAAACAGCGCCCATCGAGCCTGACGGGGATTAAGTCTTTTGGCTTTTTCAATATAGACCAAATTCTTGTGATCGGTCAGGATTGTAACGGGGATGGTAGTTCCTTCAAGAAGATGACGCCATTCTTCTAAGGCTAATTTGATAGCTAACAGTTCCCGATTTCCGATGTCATAATTTCGTTCAGCTGGGGTAAAGGTCTTAGAGAAATATGAACATGGATGGAGACGATTAGATTCCTGATTTCGCTGGGACAGGATGGCCCCGGCTCCACTTTCCGATGCGTCAACTTCCAGGATAAAAGGTAAGTCTGGATTAGGACGTTGTAGAATAGGAGCTGTCGTGAAGGCCAACTTTAGTTTCGCAAAAGCCTCCTTTGCCACAGGGGTCCAGGATTTGGGATTCGCCCCTTTTCGGGTGAGAGCAATGATGGGGGCAATGGTTTGAGAGAAGTTCCGGATGAAGCGACGATAATAATTAGCAAATCCCACAAATCGTTGCACGCCCTTGACGTCAGAAGGTTCTTCCCAGTCTTTAATAGCTGCTAGCTTGTCTGGATCCATCTCTAACTGTCCAGGAGACAGGATATAACCCAAGAACTTTACTTTGTCGCATTCGAACTCGCATTTCTCGGCCTTGGCGTATAGTGAATGTTCTCTTAAACGCTGCAGTACTTGAGAAACATGTCGCCGATGCTCAGTCAGATTTTGGGAATAAATCAAGATGTCATCTAGGTACACCATAACATGGGATAGCAACATGTCTCGAAAGATGTCATTCACAAAATTCTGAAAAACTGCCGGGGCGTTACACAGTCCGAAAGGCATAACTAGATATTCATAATGCCCGTATCGAGTATTGAAGGCGGTCATCCATTCATCACCCTCCTGAATACGAATCAGATTATATGCCCCACGGAGGTCAAGTTTGGTGAAGATGGTGGCGTCCTTTAATTGGTCATATAATTCGGTTATGAGAGGAAGAGGGTATTTATTCTTTACTGTTATCTTATTTAACCCCCGGTAATCGATGCAGGGGCGTAAAGAGCCGTCCTTCTTGGCAACGAAAAAGAACCCTGCACCGGCTGGAGACGCTGAGGGTCTGATGAATCCTTTTTCCAAACTCTCTTCAATGTATTGAGCCAAAGCTTGATTTTCGGGTTGAGATAATGGGTACGTGTGCCCCTTAGGTGGACTGGTACCGGGTAACAGCTTTATGGTGCAGTCATACGCACGGTGAGGAGGTAAGGTGTTCGCCTTTTGTTTAGAAAAGACATCCAGAAAGTCCCAGTACTGAGATGGTATTAGATGACGGGGGTCTTCAGCTGGAGTGTCCAGTATCAAATTTAACTTAGTGGGAGGGTTACAGCATTTCTTTAAACAC
>NC_071094.1:18405925-18605925 GCF_027358695.1 Spea bombifrons
GGGAGTCTGCTCCGGTAAGTCGAGGAGGGGGGGCAGAGGAGGACAGTGGCAGCGTATCGCGGGGAGGGAGGACAGCGGCAGCGTATCGCGGGGAGGGAGGGAGGACAGCGGCAGCGTATCGCGGGGAGGGAGGACAGCGGCAGCGTATCGCGGGGAGGGAGGACAGCGGCAGCGTATCGCGGGGAGGGAGGACAGTGGCAGCATATCTCGGGGGGGAGGACAGTGGCAGCATATCTCGGGGGGGGAGGAGGACAGTGGCAGCATATCTCGGGGAGGGAGGACAGTGGCAGCATATCTCGGGGGGGGGGACAGAGTGGCAGCATGTTTTTTTTGGTGCTTTTTTAAAGAAAAAAAACTTTTTCTTTAACCCCTTGGCTGCTAAGCCATTTCACACCCTGGTGCTAAGCTAGTTTTCGGCATTTTGGTGCATCTCACGTTTAAACGCGTTTCAAGTACATTTCTTGGGAATAAACTATACAAACCATATATTGTTTTTTTTCAGCACACCCAGCAGATTCCAAATATACCATTTTTATATGTGTATGTCTCATTAGATTTGCAAAATACAACCAAAAATGGGAAAAAAGTGTAATTTTTCACTTCCAACTCAATAAAAACTAGTTTGTAATGTTATTTTTCTAAACTCTAATATCAAAACCTGTGTTGCTAAATATTTGTAGTAGGTAACCGGTCTAAAATAAACAGACATTGAGAACAGTAGACTGTGTTTTTCTAATATTTTATTGCTAAAAGTTAAATTTATTAGACTATCACAAAATTCATCTTTAAATTTAATGCATGGCTGCGTCAATTAAACAGCTCTAGCTGCCCGGGATGTTAAAATATGCCAACAAAACTATATATTTTTAGAAACTACACCCCCAGCCGCAGCAAATGAGGTCTTATTTGTATTTGTATCACAAATCTGACTTGCACAACAAATAAGTGAATATCACACAAATAAAAATAAAAAATAAATAAAATTAAAAGCGACAAGTTCATTTATGTCTTCCGCACTCCAGGTTTGTCCTAGAAACACATGCAGCCCCTCATTTGATGCGCCAAGGGGTGTAGTTTCTGAAAATATATACTTTATGTACCATAATTTAACTTCCCAGCTGTCTAGAGCTGTCTAAATGCAGGCATCATCCCTAAATGTTTTAAGACAATTTTTTAACAAGATTCTCCAATCTGCCATATCTGAAGTTAAGGTGGTCGAGACATCTGGGAAGTTAAATTAGGGTACATAAAGTACACATTTCAAGAAACTACACCCATTGGAGCTTCAAATGAGGGGCTACATGTATTTCTAGGACAAAAGTTAAGTTCACAGATAATGATGGAATATGTCGCTTTGGCTAGAAAATATGTTTTTTCTAACCATAGCGACATGTTCATTTGTGTCTTGCGCACTCCAGGTTTGTCCTAGAAACACACGCAGCCCCTCATTTGATGCGCCGAGGGGTGTAGTTTTTGAAAATATGTACTTTTTGTGCCATAATTTAACTTCTTACGTGAGCAGTAATGCCACGTCAAGGCTTCAACCCTAATTACTGACCATTCACACGCTTTTCATATCTCCATTCACTCGCAGAAGCACACACCATACTTTCCATACATTCACTCGCAGAAGCACACACACCATTCTTTCCCCTTACAATCCCAAAGAGATGATCGTAAAGGGAGAAAGACATCACTTTTACAGCAAAAATAAGTTTTGCAGTAAAAATGCAAGGGGCTCCAGGGATGACATGGTTAACTTACGTACTACAGGCTATACGGCTGATTTTTGCAATTCATCTGGATTTCAAAAATTGCCTTCCTCTACCATTGGCTAAATTTAACTCCATGATCAAAGGGATCATGGGGTTAAAATTTAGTATCGGCCATTTTTAAAAAGGGAATGTAACTTTTTATAGCTGTATGATCACTGTGGTAACATTGACTACCACAGTGATCATTTAGCTAGAATACTTAAACTTTTTTTTTTTTAAAGTTAAACCAGTTTATGTTAGATAATTAAATTTGGGGGTCTCTAGGCAACTTTGATCTTTATTTATCAGCCTTTAGAGACCCCCAAATCATTTTTTTTACTTTTTTTGTACATTTTTATTTTTTTAACATAATATTTTTTATTCTTTTTTTACAAGCATTATACCGTTGGAAAGGTGAGGCGATTACCTTTCCAACGGCATATGTTGGGGGTCTGTAGCTGCTCAGATGCCTGAGATACAGGCATCTAAGCAGCATGCCCCCATACCGTGAAAACTGACAATTGTCAGTTTTCAATAAAGTTGCGCGGTGACGTCATCGCGTCATTACGCGCGACGTCACCGGCCGGATCGGGTGGTCCCAGTGATGCCCTTCAAAATGAGGGGCAGATCGCCGGGGTAGGTGGTGATGGGGGTCCACAGACCCCCATCAAGGTAGGAGAGTGCTAGCGACGGCATGGTGCCGTCGTTAGCACCTGACTGGGACTGCTAGCGACGGCACCATGCCGTCGTTAGCAGTCAAGGGGTTAAAAAAGCACCAAACTTTTAGGGTGCGGCCTATATACGGGGGCGGCCTATATCCGAGCCAATACGATATATATATATATACACACACACACGTGTATATATGTGTGTGTATGTATGTATATATGTGTGTGTATATATATGTATATATATATGTGTGTGTATATATATATATGTATACATACACACACACATATATATATATACACACACACACACATATATATATATACATGTATATATGTATGTATACATACACACACACATATGTATACATACACACACACACACATATATATACACATATGTATACATGTGTATATATATATATATATATATATATATACATACACACACACACATATATATATACACACACATACATATATTTACATACATATATATACATACATATGAATAATGAATATAGTAAAATACGTAGCTACTCCACATAGAGGTAGATATAACCTGTATAATATCAAATCATGATAGTAACAGGTAGGTATAAATGGTGTAAGAACAAATAATAATGATAACATAAAAAGTGGCTCTGAATTGTTAACCTATAATTTATAATGCTGTGAAAAAATGTGCAAACCTGAGCAAACATAAATTTATACCTAATAAAGTCTACTAACTTATGTCTATAGACATTCACATTTTAATTATAATATACCCAATAACCATCACCAATTAAAAATATGCACTCACTGGCATAGTGTATAGTTGCAGTGATTATATCCACCAAGCATATACTATTTGTGGATCAGAAAGGGATGTAAACAGTAAATCACTAACCACTATAAAGGGGCAATAGTCTTACCTGGGACCCTCCTTTTTACCATAGCCTTAAGCCAATCTGATATTTTAGCAATCTAGCTATCAATGCCACTTCTGAAAGTGTTCAAGTAGTTATTCACGTCACACACGTGACTGAACTGTAGCTTCACATTACATGTATTTAACAATCACATATCAAATAAACGAGGAAAATGTCAATTTCAAATTCAAGACCGATATTTATATACCGTATTTGCTCGATTATAAGACGAGGTTTTTTCCAGAGCAAATGCTCGTCTTATAATCGGGGTCGTCTTATAAATCAGACCTCAAATAGGTCTGACTATGAGAAGACTAAGATCCAGATCCCCCGCAGCTGCAGGGGACCTGGATCCTCCTGTCTCCCCCCTCCCCACTTACCGGTACTTCCGAGTCCCCGGTGTGTAGCTGAGGCAGCGTGTAGATGTCTACGCGATTCGCACCGGTGCGGGGAACTCTGATCTCTGACAGTTGGGGAAGGTCTGCGCGATAGACGCAGACAACCCCCGCTGCTAGCCACGCCTCCTTCCGGCTGCAGCGTAAGTGCGTGGGATCTACACGCTGCCCTGGCTACATGACAGGGAATTCAGAAGCACCGGTAAGTTGGGGGGGGGGTTTGAGTGTTAAATGGGGGGCATAAGGCATTTCTGGAGGCAGTGCTCTGTGAAATGCCTTTTAACCCCCTTAATGCCACTCTGCCTCCAGAAATGCCTTTTTAACCCTCTATACGCCACTCTGCCTCTTGAATGCCTTAAACCTCCCTATATGCCACTCTTCCCCATAATATGCCTTTTAACCCTCTAAATGCCAGAGTGGCATATAGGGGTATAAGGCATTTCTGGAGGCAGAGTGGCACATAGGGGGTCAAAAGGCATATCATGGGGCACAGTGGCATATAGGGTTAAAAGGCATATCATGGGGCACAGTGGCATTTAGAGGGTTAAAAGGCATATCATGGGGCACAGTGGCATATAGGGGTATAAGGCATTTCTGGGGCAGATGTGCATAACTGAGGGGCAGGTTGGAAAATAGAAGGAAATAAAACCAAAATATTTTTCTCAGTCATAGCTTTTATTAAAAAAAAGTTTAGATGAATTAACATTTACTGGTAAAACTTTTTTCCTATAGGGTCGTCTTATATTCAGGCTTTTTCTTTTTTTTCTAAATTAATATTCAAAATGGGGGGTCGTCTTATAATCAGGGTCGTCTTATAATCGAGCAAATATGGTAATTAATCTGTTAGATGTTTTGCTCCTTCAACTCTGCTGCTGAATAACTATGCCCCTACATGCACTGTCACCACTACCATCACTAATTCTCTCATGGAAGTCTGCGGATCCTGCAGACTTCTAGCCTCCTGGAAATGCCCCACCGAACGGGGGAACAGCCCATTTACTGGTAAAACTTTTTTCCTATAGGGTCGTCTTATATTCAGGCTTTTTCTTTTTTCCTAAATTAATATTCAAAATCAGGGTCGTCTTATAATCGAGCAAATACGGTAATTAATCTGTTAGATGTTTTGGTATGGTTGCAGTATAAATATTACCAGTTTATTAAAGATTACATCAAAAGCACCAGGTTATGCCACCTTCATATGTGGTTGTGACATTCAGGATAACAATATTGACAAGTGAAGTGCTATAAACTTAGTGAAACACACCTGCACATAGAAGCATATTCACAAGGACAATCTTGTGATAGCCTTGGAGCCGGTGTTGACAAGTACAGTGGGCATGAACCAAAAGTCATGACAAGTGCAGCAAAAACAGACAGGTAGAGAGCAGATTTGGAAAATTATTTATTGTTTTATAAAGGTCTATCATATTTCTTTAGCACTGTATAATGGGTAAACAGGACATAACAAGTAGTTTACAACCTAACCATTTGACTTACAGAAACAAAAGGTAAGGAGGACCCTGCTCAAACAAGTTTACAATCTAGAGGAAAGTATCAGTATGCCCTTAAAGCTGTGCACCCATATTTTGAAGCACTTGCAGATTTCTAGTTATAAGTAAGTGTGTGTGTGCACGAGGCAAAGGATTGCTGCATGAGGGTGACAGATCAGATACATAAAATCATGTAGAGCAGGCACAGCACACTATCATTAACCTAATTTCTATAATTACTCCCTTACAATAAAAATGAAGTTTTGAACTTTTACGCCATTATATTACCTTGGAATTTTCTACAACTTCTCCTCAATATTACCATGCTCATACATGGAGGGACATTCCCACAAAATCAAATGAATCAGAGAGAACCTCCAGACATAGTTAGAGTCACATGCAGGGTTTCTGTGTCCAGTGTAAATTGTGCCTTTCCGCTGTCTGCATTCACTGGCTGGGGAAGATGTAATCCCAATTTGCTGTGTAGAGGGTAAACAAACGATTAACTACTTTTGAAGCAAAGTAACTTTTTTCTGTATATATATATATATATGTGTGTGTGTATATATACACACACACACACACAGAGTCGTGGCAAAAAGGTTTGAGAATGACACAAGTATTGATCTTCACAATGTTTGCTGCTTCAGTGTTTAGATATTTCTGTCAGATGCTACTATAGTATACTGAAGTGTAATTACAAGCATTTCATAAGTGTCAAAGGCTTTTATTGACAATGACATTAAGTTTATGCAAAGAGTTAATATTTGCAGTATTGACCCTTCTTTTTCAAGACCTCTGCAATCCACCGTGGCATGCTGTCAATTTAACTTCTGGGCCACATCCTAAATGATAGCAACCCATTCTTGCATAATCAATGCTTGGAGTTTGTCAGTATTTGTGGGTTTTTGTTTGTCCACCCACCTCTTGAGGATTGAACACAAGTTCTCAAAGGGATTAAGGTCCAGGGAGTTTCCTGGCCACGGAAACAATATTTCGATGTTTTGTTCCCCAAGTCACTTTTGCCTTTATGGCATCATGCTGGAAAAGGCATTGTTCCTCACCAAACTATTCTTGGATGGTTGGGAGTTCTTTATTCTTGGCTATGTTCTTACGCACAATTGTGAGTGAGCCCACTGAGAAGCTGAGAAGCAAACCCACACATGAATGGACCTCAGGATGCCTTACTGTTGTCATGACACAGGACTGATGGTAGAGCTCACCTTGTCTTCTCCAGATAAGCTTTTTTCCAGATGCCCCAAAGAAATCGGAAAGGGCACCAATGGCACCCTGATCCCTCAGCTGGACTTTTTTGGGTGCCCTGACGCATTCTTCACAACAATTGAACCTCTCTCCTTGAAGTTCTTGGTGATCTGATAAATGGTTGATTTAGTTGCAGTCTTCCTAGTGGCAATATCCTTGCCTGTGAAGCCCTTTTTGTGCAAAGCAATGATGACAGCACGTGTTTCATTGCAGGCAACCATGGTTAACAGAGGAAGAACAATGATTTCAAGTACCATCCTCCTTTCAAAGCTTCCAGTCTGTTATTCTAACTCAATCAGCATAACAGAGTGATCTCCAGCCTTGTCCATGCCAACACGCTCACCTCTGTTAAGAATAGAATCACTGACATGATGTCAGCTGGTCCTTTTGGGGCAGGGCTGAAATGCAGTAGAAATGTTTTTTTGGGATTAAGTTAATTTTCATTGCAAAGCGGGACTTTGCAATTGATTGCAATTCATCTGATCACCCTTCATAACTTTCTGGAGTATATGCAAATTGCCATCATCTAAACTGAGGCAGCAAACTTTGTGAAGACCAATACTTGTGTAATTCTCAAAATTTTTGGTCACGACTGTACACAGATACTGTTCAAAACTTTGGTGTCACTTAGAAATGTCCTTGTTTTTGGAATAGTGCAGATTTGGTCCATTAAAATAACATCAAATGGTAGTGTAGACATTGTTAATGTTGTAAATGACTATTGTAGCTGGAGATGGCTGAACAGTATATATTTGTGGGCATACAGAGCCCATTTATCAGCAACCAAGTTTATAAATGTAAAAGTCTAATTGTTCATTAGAGAAACATATTCCAATTATTTTAGCACAGATAGCTGTCTTCATGGAAAACAAGGACATTTCTAAGAGACCTTAAACGTTTGCAATTTTTGTATGTCAACTTGCATTGGGTTTGGTGTGCAAATTAAAATAATTAAATTTGCCTTCTACATAGATCTTTAAAAGGGACACCCTAGCAAGTATTTACTTTAACCCTGGGGGTTTTCATAACCAAAAGGACCAAAATATTTTTTTGACTATATTTGGTGAAACCTGCACAAAATCATACACAATTTTGAAGTAGGGCCGTACTTAAATATATATATAATATACAATTATTATCAGTGATGACAGATTAAAATAGAGATAAAAAAATCTAATTTTTGCAATCTTACACATATATATATATATATATATATACACACACACACACACACACACACACACACATTACACATTACTTCCTTAAGAAGTTTTTTTATTTCCTTATTTTTTTTAGACTGTTCCCAGTAAAGTATACCTTAAGATTCCTTTAGGGAATTTTCATACATTTTGTATGACATCACCAGGCTCTCAATATATATATATTTTCACTTATATCACTTTTTTTTTTTTTTAAACAAACAAACAAACCAAAAAAACGGTTTATGCCGATTGCAATGTGATCAGGAAGCAGGGCTTCATATGACAGAGTCAGGGGCGGGCTGGGCCGGGGGGCAATTGCCCCCCAGGCCGCCCTAAATCCGGGCCGGTGGGCCGGACGGACGAGCATTCAATGCGGCTGCGGCCGCAAAGTTAAAAACTAAGCGGCCGCGAGCAGGATTGAATGCGGCCGTCATGCGTACCTGGCGGGGGGGGGGTGGTCCTCATCTGAGGGGTGCCGCTCATCTGAGGGGTGCCACCATGCCGGCACGCCTTCAGAAATGATGCGCGCGGCTGTGCGCCGGGACTTGATGTCAAATCCCGGCGCACAACACTGAAGCCACGCCCACCGTCTTCAGTGCACCGGAAGGACAGGAAGAAGAAGAAGAGGAGGAGGAGGAGGAGGAGGAAAAGTGAGAGTGAAAGAAGAAAAGGTAGGAGAGAGTGGATTAGTAAGTGTGTGAGAGTGATGGGTGTTATGCTGAATGTAAGTGTGTGAGAGTGATGGGTGTTATGCTGAATGTTTGTGAATGAGGGTTTCAGATAGCATGGATGTGTAAGTGTTGGGGGATAACTTGGCATAGGGAGTCCGTAATCACATTCCTTTCATGCCCAGATTCCAGCATGTAGTGGCTGCCTAGGCATGATAGGAGTGTGATTGCTGTTATAAATTATTTTTTGGTCCAACTTCGGTGTGTTAACACTTTTATTGGACAGAATAATTCAATGACAGTATTAATATATATATATATATATATATATATATATATATATATATATATATATATATATAATTGCAAACAGCAATCACACTCCTATCATGCTAAGTCAACCAGCACATGCTAGAACCTGGGCATGATAGGATTGTGATTGTTGTTATATATATGTGTGTATATATATATATATATATGTTAATATTGTTGTTGATTTTTTTGTCTAATTTTGGTGTTACTTTTAATAAAGTATTTTAAAGTTTTGGGTTTTTTTTTGTTTTTTTCAGTTTTGGCCAAGTGAATGCTGAATTTTTAGTTTCAGTCCAGAATTTTCATTTCGGTGCATCCCTACTATATACTATGCCAGTCACTAAAGTGGTAAGCCTACACCACATCAATGTTTGGCTTAGTATATAGTGATAGGGGTTGTCAGTGTCTGGCTCAAGGTATAGGCACACATTGACGGTGGTACCGCGTAATCCCTAAGTATATAATGATAACAGTTATGCTGTACCCCTGTCAATGTTTGCCTAACCATAGAAACTATGCAGTTTTAAAGTGTGTGTATGTGTGGGGGGGTGCCACATACAGGGTCTGCCACAGGTGCCAAATGCTCTAGGTACGCCCCTGCATCATGCGGCAGTCAGACCCAACGGCCATGCCTCAGCTCCTCTTCCCACGTCTTAAAAGGGGTGTAATGAAGAGCTGAGGCATGCAGTGCGTGCACACCGGCTACTTTAATTTCATTAGGCGCTGGTGGAGTGACTGCCGCACGACGGCCGCTTTAAATGTCGCTCGCAGACGCTTTGATGGTGCAATGGGCCAGTTGACTAGACTTGCCCCCCAGGCCTTAGGCTGCCAGCCCTCCCCTGGACAGAGTGGATGGATTATTTGGAGGGGCTGGGGAAGACCCGGTTGTCATGGTCCATATTGGTACCAATGACAGTCAGTGGAAAATGGAAGGTCCTAAAGAATGATTTCAAGGAATTAGGAAGTAAACTGAAGAAAAGGACCTCCAAGGTAGTATTCTCAGAAATATTACCTGTGCCGCGCGCAACAGTAGAAAGGCAAAGTTAGATTAGGGAGGTTAATGCGTGGCTAAAGTCATGGTGTAGGAAGGAGGGTTTTGGATTTTTATAGCACTGGGCTGATTTTGCGCTTGGGTAAATCTTTATAGCTGTGATGGATTGCACCTAAATGGGAGAAGCTCTGCTGTGCTGGGGGACAGGATGGCTAGAAGGTTGGAGAGGATTTTAAAATAGTGGTTTGGGGGAGGGGCACAGAAAGGAGAGGGGCTTTACATCAGAACAAGTGGGGCAGAGATGGGCAAGATCAGAACAGAGGAGGTATGTAATAATAAAAATTTACATAAAATACAAGAGACTCATGATAATATTAAATGTATGATTACTAACGCAAGGAGACTAAATAACATGGGGGAACTAGAGGCAATAGCATACACTAAGCAATATGACATAATAGGCATAACGGAAACATGGTGGGATGAGACGCATGACTTAAAATGTTAACGTAGATAACTAAAATGGTTACACATTATTTGGGAAGGGAGGTGGAGTATGCTTGTATGTCAACAATGAGCTAAAGTCTAATATTAAGCAAGTAGAATGTGACTAGGGAAAGGTGGAAGCTTTATGGGTAGATTTCAGGTTGGGACAAAAAAAAGGAAATCAACTATGTAATAAACAGTAAAAAGTATTTTAAAATAACATAAAAAGTACTGATGTAAATAAAAGTGCTGATACAATTAAATTATATCATAAAAAGTCCTTAAAATACTTTTTATAGCTGCAGCTGATATGGATCCAGCTGGCTGCTAATTAAGAATAAATATTTCTTTTAATATACCTTCCATGTGGATAGTGGTTGTTTTTAGACACCACACACACATTGGTATCCTACCATTGGACTCTTCAAACCAGAAGGATATACGGATGTGACCAGATCATCACCAGAAATTATGGGCATCTTGACACTTATTTAAGTGTAAGTATATTTCCACTTGTTGCGTATCTAGCGCTGTATACATAACACACTATTGGATTCTTTTCTGGTTTGTTTCCTCGGTATATATTCCTGTATATGGACCCCAAGGCCATCTCTATGACGCACTGAACCCCATCAACACATTGTGAGTGGGAAATCTGCGATACGCAGGGCATAACACACTGTTTTACTCCTACACTATATATTTTTTTCTCTGTCTTATTTTTCATTGAATGGAACACACGAGCGCCCCCTAGTGGACTTTTTGCTGTAGTTGTAACAGCACCCAGTTAATTTTTTCCTGTTCTTTAGTTACAATTTCTTGGAGCGTGGAAAGATCGCTATTATTTCTATTAATTCTCTCTAATTTAGCAAATTTTATATGTAGTTCTGTCAATGTAGAGCCCCACCCGTTTCTTCTCTCTAGTGCCCATTTTTATCAATAATTGGTGCGCAATAGAGTTTTTAAACATGTTATTTTGACAGATCAGTTTGTTGGCTCCAGGTCTCATTTGAGACACAGTAGAAGGCCCATATTTCGTTTTAAGCCCCTAAAACTATATATTTTCAAACACTAGACAGCTCAGGCAACCAAGTTAGGGGCATATTGGCCTATCCCATGCAGCCCATTCCGTACCAGCGCCTTCCAAAATTAGTCTAACAAAAAAAAAAAAACATTTTTCACATCCACTATGCAGTTTCACTATGTTTATTTAGATACGTGAAAGAACAAAATAGGTCTTGATTTCTGTTCAGTAACACCCCCCAAGTACAGCAATACCCCACATGCAAAGATAACTCATGTTTTTCAGTGGAGTCAAAACTGGGACATGTGCATTTTAATTGTAAACTTTTTTAAAATATTTTTTTTTAAATCAAATTACTTGTAAGTGACAAGTTTAGGCCACTGATATTGATCAGGGAGACCGATCAATAATCAGTGACTTAAAATGTCACTGACAAGTGATGATGTAATAATTATGTATTTTTTATTAATAATTTGTTTTTTTTTTCTTTTCATTTTTACCATAGATGACCCCTCTCTCTTTCTAGGGCTGGGCCATCCAGGGGCTGCCATAATGATTAGATCCCTCCTATTGGCCAGGAGTGATCTGATCATTAGCCCTCAAATGAACTGCTGCAGCAACTAAACTCACAACAATTGACCTAGAAGCACCCTGGACTTTCAGGTCAGTGCTGTTATTTTTTATTTTTTTATTTTTTATCTCTTTTAATGCTGATGCTCCATTGGAGCACAGCATGGACTGATATTTAGTCCTCACAAGCTTGAGGGGACAAATATTAACCCCCCTGCAATGCCGCGATGGTGTCATACCGTGGCAGTAAAGGGGAGGGTGGGGAAGAACCCCTCCTCCCTGTCACCTGGGACACAATTTCAGGGATAAGTCTGTTTGATCACTCCTGTAGGAGTGATCAAAAGGCTTGTGGGGGCTCTTTTTGGTGTTGCAGCAGCAGAGCCCCGTACAAAACGGGTATTAACCCCTGAAATGCCGCTCTTATGGAGCGATCAGGGAGCAGGGGAATGTTGTGGCAATCAACAAACAACCCCTTTCCCTGAAGCTGCCTGCGGCAGCTGAAAACACGGTCATCGGTTTACCGGCAATTGCGTTTTGAGCCTACAGAATCCTTCCGTGGGAATGATCGAAGGCTCGGGGTGGTTGTGCTGGTCTGCCCAGTGTTATTAGCAAAAATCTGCTTGGTTTTCTTAAACATAGGTCATATCAAACGAACTCAATTGCATTCCACGAAGAAGTTAGTAGAAGTGTAGATCAAGGTGCTGCAGTGGATGTAATCTACTTGGATTTTGCCAAGGTGTTTTGACACGGTTCCACACAATAGATTAGTATTCAAAATGAAATAATTGGTCTAGATGCAAATTCTTGTTCTTGGCTAGAACATTGGCTTAGAGATAGAGAACAGAGAGTTGTTATAAATGGTAAATTTTCAAGCTGGTCAAAAGTGGTAAGTGGTATCCCTCAGGTTTCTGTTCTGGGACCAATTTTATTCAACATATTTATAAATGACCTGGCAATAGGCATTGAAAGTCATGTTTCCGTGTTTTCAGATGACACTAAACTCTGTAAAGTAATACAATGTGAGGGATTTGCATAGACTGGGGGACTAGACACACAAATTGCAGATGACATTTAATGTTGATTAATGCAAAGTTATTCACTTTGGGGTAAGGAATGCACAAGTAATTTACACCCTAAATGGTAGTGAATTCGAGATAACAAATGAGAAGGATTTGGGAATTGTTCTAGACAACAAACTAGGCAACAATGTGCAATGTCAGTCAGCAGTTGCTAAGGCCAGTAAGGTATTGTCCTGTATAAAAAGGGGCATCAATTTGGGGGATAAAAAATATAATTTTGCCTCTTTATAAATCAATGGTAATACCACACCTTGAATAAGCTGTGCAATTTTGGGCACCTATTCTAAAGAAGGATATTATAGCACTGGAAAAGGTGCGGAGGTGGGCTACAAAATTGAATAAAAGGAATGAAACACTTTAGTTATGAAGAAAGGTTAACTAATTTAAATCTGTTTAGTTTAGAAAAACGGTGCCTCTGAGGGGATATGATAGCATTACATAAGTATATTCAGGGCCAATACAAACACTGTCTGGAAAACTATTCATAAAGAGCACTATGCATAGGACACGAGGTCATGCAAAAACATAGTTCTCAGGGATATAATTTTGTAATTATGGGGAAACAGCTTGATCCAAGGAGAGATCTGACTGCCATAGTGGGGTCAAGAAGGAATTTTGTTCCCTAGTTGATTGCAAAATCGGAAAAAGCCACAAACCTGTGTTTTGCCTTCTTTTGGATCAACAGCAATTAACAGATAAGGGAAAGGCTGAACTTGATGGACCCATGTCTTTTTTCAGCCTATATAACTATGTATAACTTAGTTGTTTTCACAAAAAAAGGACGTTTCTAGCTATTCTATCATAATTGCAAAAGGGTTTTCTAATGATCAATTAGCTTTTAAAACCTACACTTGGATTAGCTATATTGGAACACAAGAGTGATGGTGGCTGATAAAGGGCCTCTGTACGCCTATTATTATTATTATCTTTTATTTATATAGCGCCAACAGTTTATGCAGCGCTTAATACAATACATAAATTCAAGGGATATGACAAGGCAAGAATTGACAGACTAAGACAAACTGATACATTCGATGGAGAGAGCCCTGCTCGCAAGCTTATAGCCTATGATGATATTCCATTATTCCCCATTATTCCATTATTCCCCAAAAAAAAAAATTGTGTGTATTTTTGTGTATTTTTTTGTGTGTATTTTTTATAGCGGTACAGTGGGCTTACCATGAGGTAAAGAGAGGAGCAATTATCCATTGTAATAACTTACTATTTGGGTGTGTGAAGATCAAGGAAGTTATTTTTGACTTGTAGTAGCACATCGGAAGATTTTGTACCAGGCAGGTTAATTCGAATCTGTGTTGAGATGATTAATATACATGTTAAAAAAACAAAACACTTTTTTGTTACTGTTAATACGCAGCATACACATAGCTGATTTTGGACAACCAGAAAACGAATATATTGCAGAGGTGGTTTGAATAATTTGGTTATATAGAGGCAGGATGCAACACCATACTAATCCACCCACCAATCATCATTTCTCATTTCCATCTAAATTGCTAAAGTGAGCATTCTCCAAATGTACCCCTTTATGCCTCTCCCTATTTGCATGTTCTTATGTTTTTCATATGGTTGCCTACAGCCCTTGCTCTCTCTACAGTGAAAAATAAGGTGTGGGTATCCTTTTCACTTATTTCCTCTGGTGTTTTATAAATAGGCAAGTCATTCATACATAAAGGAGGTTTGCAAAACACAGTTCTTTACCATCATATCCTCACAACAGGTCGTTGATGAGTTCTTCTGAGTAAAGCCTAAAAAGACATCTTCCGGACGCACACTTTGCTTGAAAATAATCTGATACCTGGGGATATTTTGAAGTGCTATTGTTAGTAGAACATCGTAAGGATCTGCATCTAGCTCTATACTGCTTTTGTGAGAAAGACTTACTCAGGTTGCTGTCTTGTGTCAAATTTGTCTTCAACCTCTGCCACTGTGGTGGACTCCCTTTCATTCCAGATTTCCTTCTTGTTCTGTATACCTGGATAAGATACAAAAAGAATGTGTGTCATGAAATGTGTTTGTGCAATGCAGGCCTTTGGAGTGGTGTAAACTGAACCACCATTGGACTCTGAAGCAGTGGAAATGCATACACTGGAGTGCTAAAACACATTTATACAGACATTTTAGAGAATTGCATGCTTTCAACTTAGTGGCGCCAGTTGGGGAAGGCCTTTACCTGTTCCAACATGACTGTGTCACTATGCACAAAGCAAGGCCCATAAAGACATGGTTTGAAGAACTTGCTGTGGGGCACAAAGCCCTGATGTTAGCTCCATTGAACACCTTTGGGATGAATTGGAATGCTGATTGTGAACCAGGCCTTCTCTTACAACATCACAGCAAGGGCTTGCATTTCTCTAAGCGACTTGCTTTCTGTAAGTGGCTACTTTGTGCACCACATAGTAACATAGTTTATAAGGTTGGAAAAAGACCAAAGTCCATCAAGTTCAACCTATATACATATTGTATCCCTACTGTGTTGATCCAGAGGAAGGCAAAAAACCCTTATGAAGCAGATGCCAATTGCCCCATACCAGGGGGAAAATTCCTTCCTGACTCCAAATATGGCAATCAGAATAAATCCCTGGATCAACGTTCTGTCCCTAATATCCATAACTTGTAATATTATTGCTTTCAAGAAACACGTCCAGGCGCCTTTTGAACTCTTTTATTGAGTTTACCATTACCACTTCCTCTGGCAGAGAGTTCCATAATCTCACTGCCCTTACTGTAAAGAACCCCCGTCTGTGCTGGTGTAGAAACCTTCTTTCCTCCAGCCGTAGAGGATGTCCCTTTGTTATAGATACAGTCCTGGGTATAAATAGGTCCTGGGAGTGATCTCTGTACTGCCCCCTTATATATTTATACATAGTTATTAAGTCCCCCCCCGGCTTTTTTCCAAACTAAATAACCCTAATTCTGATAATCTTTCTGGGTACTGTAGTCCTCCCATTCCCCTTATTACTCTGGTTGCCCGTCTTTGAACCCTCTCCAGCTCCACTATATCTTTCTTGTACACTGGTGCCCAGTACTGTACACAGTATTCCATGTGTGGTCTGACTAGTGACTTGTACAGTGGTAGAATTATTTCCTTGTCGTGGGCATCTATGCCCCTTTTGATGCACCCCATGATTTTATTTGCCTTAGCAACAGCTGCCTGACACTGGTCGCTACAGGTAAATTTACTGTTAACTAAAACTCCTAAATCCTTTTCCATGTCAGTCGTCCCCAGTGTTTTCCCATTTAATACATATTCCCAGCCTGGATTTTTCTTCCCCATGTGCTTCCTCACTGCCTTCCTGTTTTAGTAGCTTAAATGCCTTTTTTGCCATTTATTGCCCCTTTTACATTTTTATTTATCCACATTGGTTTTCTCTTGTTCCCGACTCTTTTATTCCCATACGGTATGTACCTTTCACAGTGAGAATTTAAGATATTCTTAAAAATCTTCCATTGAGTGTCTGTACTCTTGTTTTTGAGGACATTTTCCCAATTTACAGTGTTAAGGGCTTCTCTTAGTTGATCAAACTTTGCCTTCCTAAAGTTCATAGTTCTTGTGGCTCCTCTAAGAGTTCCCTTATTGAACGACAAGTTATAATGTATTATATTGTGATCACTATTTCCTAGATGCCCCCTGACCTGCACATTAGTTACTCTGTCAGGTCTGTTGGTTAATATTAAGTCCAGTAGGGCACCCCCTCTGGTTGGGTCCTGTACCATTTGGGACAAATAATTAACCTTACTTATAGTCAGAAACCGGTTTCCTTTATGAGATTCACAGGTCTCGGTTTCCCAGTTTATGTAGGGATAGTTAAAGTCCCCCATAATAACCACCTCATTGTGGTTATTACAAGAGGTGTAAGAGAAACCAAGGTAAGCTAGAAATTGCTTCAATCTTGTAAGGACACACATCCCTCCATAAAGTATGAACAAGCTTGGAGATCTCACTCAGTGCACATCATACCATGTGTATGCATGCTTGGAAAAGCAGTTCCTGGGTCCATATTGCTGAGGCAAGTGTGAGCAATTAGTTTTACCCACTTAATAGTCAAACAAGTCAAAACAAACTAAAGTAGCTCAGGGTGAGTAGGTTAAACACAGACACGGTCCAACAGTGTTTATCAGGGCTAATCTCAGTAGGTAAGCTCCTTTAACCCCTTCGTGACCTTTGCCGGTTCAGGACTGTCATGACAAGAAGGTCACTAAACGACCTTTGACGGTCCTGAACCGTCAAAAAATTAAATAAGCTTAGAAAGTGATCAAGGATCACTTTCTTCGCTTAAACGGCCTTGCTGCAATGCCTCGATGTCGAGGCATTCAGCAAGGCCGAGATCGGCATTGGGGGCCATGTCTGGCCCCTCCCCGGGGCGTCAACAGCGTATGTATGGCGGCGGACGCCCGTTTTAAAAGCGTTTAGGAGGCGACAACTTAAATGGTGTCGCTGGAATGCCTCGATCAGGAGGCATCCAGCGATACCAAACACTTACCTCTGGGTGGGCTGTGACCGCTCCGGAGAGCGGTCACAGCCGCAGCTGCCGGTGATCTTCGCCATCTGCAAGATGGCGGCGGCCCGGGAAATAAAACAATAAAGGTGAAAAGTTTGCTAGATGGTCTCCAGACCCTCTAGAGAACTGGCTCCACTTGCTGGTTGAATACAGGTACTGCATTCAACCATGCAAGTCAATGGAGCCCAGCTTTCTAATCACTATGTGATTAGTAAAATATTTAAAAAAAAATAATAAAAAATGGAAAAAAAAAAAATGTGCTAACATTTAAAAATAATTATGCAGTGATGTCACTAGATGAACCATCCAGTACCAGCAAAATGTGTAAAAAAAAATATAAAAAAAGTATTAAAAAAATAAAATTAAAAAATAAAGTTTATTATTTTGAGCAAGTGCTAAAATTTCTCAAAAATCTCAACAAAGAGTTAAAATAAAAGCACTTCAAATACCCAAGGGGTGTCTAATATGAAAAAAAAATGGCGGATGGGGTAAATTGGAGTGGCCTAGCTCAAAGATAGGGCATAGGTACAGACTGACCAAAATGGAGAAAAAAAGCGCACTTCCCAAATGTGGCATTTTAAATCTGAAACAACCTGACAAACCCATGCATGTCAGGTATCACTGCACTCAGGAGATGTTCCTGAACACACATTGGGGTGTTGTTTGACACGGACATATACCAGGACCTGTATATCTATAACTAAAGTACAATTTGTGTGGAAAAAAAATAAAAAAAATTACTATTACAAAGTTTGACAAAGTGTAGTTCTATAATTGGTGCATGGAAAGGGTTAAAATAACAGCATTTGGAATACCCTGGGGTGTCTAGTTTTCAAAAATATATGGTTTGAATGGGTTAAATTGAGTTAACCGGCTTCAAAGATGTTCCAAAGAGGAGATGAAGGCAGAATGACCAAATGACCACCTGAATTACGCATGCCCCAAAAGTAGCCTTTTACCAGCCAAACAATCTGACAAACCCATGCATGTGGGGTATCGCTGTACTCCGGAGATGTTCCTGAACACACATTGGGGTGTTGTTTGCCAGTGACATATACCAGAACCTGTATATCTATAACTAAAGTACAATTTGTGTGGGGAAAAAAATAAAAAAAAATTACTATTACAAAGTGTAGTTCTATAATTGGTGCATGGAAAGGGTTAAAATAACAGCATTTGGAATACCCTGGGGTGTCTAGTTTTCAAAAATATATGGTTTGAATGGGTTAAATTGAGTTAACCGGCTTCAAAGATGTTCCAAAGAGGAGATGGAGGCAGACTGACCAGATTTGTTAAAAAAGATTTGGAAATCATAAAACGCTGCTTGTACTTATTGCCCTATAACTTACAAAAAACATTGGGTATTTCTAAACTCAGGGCAAGTAGTAGAATCTATTTAGCTAGTTTTTTTACTTGCTTTTTTAGGTGAGTAAAAGATTTTTCAAATAAAAGTCATAAAATGGTTTTTTCTTTCAATTTTTCACCATGTTTTTTTAATTTTTTTTTATAGTAAATAAGATGATACGATCAAAATAATGGTATCTGAAGAAAGCCCATCTTGTCCTGAAAAAAACAATATATAACTTATGTGGGTTCACTAAATGGGTGAGGAGAAAATTACAGCTGAACACAAGCACCACAAAAGTGTCAAAACAGCCTCGGTCCCACAGGGTACAAAATGAAAAATGAGCCCGGTCCTTAAGGGGTTAAGCTGTTTGTGACTATCAGTGCAGACTGTACATTACGTACAGTGCTGGTACAGTACAAGAGACAGGACTTGTTCTCCTCCCACTGGACAACTAGGGATCTGTCTCCCTTCTTCCTAAAGCAAGGAGAGAAACCTGAAAAATGCTTGTACCGTAACTGGGGATTTTAAATAAATAAATACAAAAAGTGTGTGCTACAAACTGCAGCATCATGGGAACCAGTCAGAGCGCACTCCAGGTATGAGATTGCTGCTATGAATAACAATAGTAGCGATGGTCAGCAGCACCTAAGATTTACAGGTACACGGGCCGGGCTCCACCAAGACCCTTAATGATAAAAAAACAAACGAAGGCTCAGCATTTCAAATTGTGTGGTATTTTAATGTCCACGAGTGTGCAACATGAAAAGTCCATCAAAAATTGCTATGGAACAGCGCAGGAGAGTTAAATCAACTGGGGGTAAGCAAAAGGTGAGAAAGTAAAGATCTCAGGTATAAATAGGCAGTCCTGGCGAGAAAAGGAGGTCACCAAAGGGTGACAGTGACATCACATGCGTGCCGCCATGCGCAAGAACTGTTAGAGACTTAGTCACGTGGTTGCATGCATCAGTGCTGGCTGAGACATGGTCTGTCACGATGTTGGAGGAGAAATCAAGGTAGCGGGGAAGCAGAACGTGGACTTGCTACATCGGAGAAGATCTCCTCCTTGCCCCGGAAGTGGATGGACGATAGGGTCAGTGCAGGGAATCCCTGCAATGTCACAGGTAAATCCTAACAGAATTAGTCACGTGGACCTTCCATTCTGTTGCTGGGCAAAAATTGCAAAATAATTTAGGCCTCGCTAAATAAAAGGGCATCATCTATACAAAGTTGATACATAAAGACAATATTTTTGTTGTAGTTTAAATTTCTAATATTCTTTTGATCAACCTTTTGCCCTGCAAATTATGAATCTGAAAATATCCTGAGACATTTTTTAAAAAGGATTCTTCCTAAACAATAATATAAAAACAAACTCAAAAGTGCAGAGAGACTTTTAGAAAGGGTGTTAGGAGAAACAAGGTATAGCTACCATTCACTAATACCTACATCAATAATTTAAGGATTATAAATCTGCAAATAGCAAAATGGCTGCATACAAATTGTCCAAATGGCTTCCCTTACTATTAAAATTACAAACTCAGCATACTTAAAAGGTTTTAAAAAAAAAAACTTGCAGCTTTGAAATAAGGTATATCCTCTAATTATTCCCATGTAATTTTCAAGAGTACATAAAGGAGGTATTTGCAAAATTAGGACAGTACAATTAATACATGTGGTTAACTAGTTTACTAGCAATTTACATAGGAAAAACTTTAAGGCCCCCCTCCCCAATTATAAACTTCATGTGAGCTGCTGCCATTCTACCATGAGGTAGCGCACATAATGCACATTACTTAATCCCACTGGATACCTGTTACTGTGCACCCATTTTAGCACCCTGAATCTTTTAAATAAACATGCTACCTCAAACTTTGGATGTATGGCCTTGGGAGATTGGTACATCTTTGTCCTTTTGTTCATCTTTTAATATTCTTTAGTATGTAGATTTAGCTTTCTTGATTGTTTGCTATTGCCTTATTTATGGTGATAAAATGTATATCTTTGTTTGATAAGACTAGCCCTTTCTGTGTGTTGTCTCCCTGCAAAGGACTTTATAAATTACTTTATGCCCCTCTTAAAGAATCTACCATTCTCTGTCAAAACTGAAAATGACAGTAACAATGTGATGTGTGCATCGTACTCATGGCACATATACAATAATTATTCTGTGGCTTTCAATTTCTACCTTCTGGATGCAGCTTTCTTGCAGGTCCAATGTCTCCAGGGCCAGATATTCCAAATGAGAAGGAACTCTGAAAAGACACAAATAGTAAAAAAAAGAAACATATTAACTTCCTCCTTTTATAATACTATGTATTTCCAAAAAGTAATTTTTTGCAAAACACAGAGCATTCAGTGTGTCTCATCCAACAAAGACATCCAGGTCTAATGTATCCTTTACTTATGTTTTTGTAGATCATGCTTTATACACAGAATGGAAATGGCATGTAAGAATTCATACACACACATTAGATAAATGCAATGGTACCCAATATAAATCATGTTGGTTCCTGTGCAGAAACAAGAAGCAGTTTGTTTGAGAGTAGGGCTCAACTGTTGACATCCGCAGAAATGTTATTCTGAAGCATGCACTCAGCCAGAGGTTTAACACAGGTCCCAAGCATGGTCCACTGCAGATGTGTATGACTGTGCATTGTTTCAATCAATAACATGTTCCACGATACGCAACACACTATATGGACACAAGTATTGGGTCACCTGACCATTCCACCAACAGAGACTTTTATAGCATCACATTCTAAATGCATTGACATTAATATTGCATTGGTCCCCCTTTTCTGCTATAACAGCTTCCACTCTTCTAAGAAGGCTTTTCACAAGATTTTGTAGTGTTTCTGTGGGAATTTTGCCCTTTTATCATGAAGAAAATTTGTGTGGTTAGGCACTGATGTTGTATGAGAAGGCCTGGCTCACAATCTCTGTTCTAGTTCATCCCAAAGGTGTTCCGTGGCGTTGAGGTCAGGGCTCTGTGCGGGCCAATCAAGTTCTTTCACATCCAATTCATCCAACCAAATGTCCTTATGGACCTTGCTTTGTGCACTGGGGCACAGTCATGCTGGAATAGAAACGGGGCCTTCTGTTCCCACCAAGTTGGAAGCATAGAATTGTCCAAAATGCGCCCTTCAGCAAACCAAGTTAGCTTATCCATACAAATTATGTAATTTTTTCAGGATACATCCCTGTTTTCTCCTCCATCCACAGAATCTATCATTTAGTATGACATATATATATATATATACACACACACACACACACACACACACACACAAAAAAGTTCCTTTAATTAAGTAAATGAACCCTTTGGATCTGGTTTTCTGTGTTAATTGTTCATAGAATGTGATCTGATCTACATCCAAGGTGCAAAAATATAGACAAGCACAATGTGCTTAAGCTAATAGCACACAAACTATGATAATCTTTCATGTCGTTACCGAACACACCCATTAAACATTCACAGTGCTGGTGGAAAAAGTAAGTGAACCCTTGGATTTAATAAACTGGTTGATCCTCATGTGCCAACAATAACCTCAATCAAATGCTTCCATTAGCTATGGATCAGACCCGCACAGCCTTCAGTGCATTCTTCTAGACCATTCTTCTGTACAGAGCTGTTAAAGCTCAGGCATATTTTTAGGATGTCTGGTGTGAACAGTTCTTCTGATGTCCTTCCAGAGCATCTTTAGTGGGCTCTGACTGGGACGATCTAAAAGGAGTATTATCATCATACAAATTATGTTTTCTTGTTGGTATGCAGTGCCCTTTGAAGCCAAACAATTTAACTGTAGTTTCATTAGTCCACAAAGCATTGTGGAGTGTCAAACTACAGGCGCACAGCAATGTTTTTTTGGCTTCCATGTCCTGCCATGGACTCCTGCCTATTCCATGTTCTGCACATGACAGATTCATAAACAGAGATGTTAACCAGTTCCAGTGATTCTTTGAAGCCTTTAGTGGTTACTTAAAAAAATAAAATTAAACTGACGTAAATTCACGTGTCAGCTGGGTTCCTGCTTCCCTTGGGCGGTACAAAAGATGCTGCTTGTACAGTGTGTGCTAGAAATGCACAGGTAAGCAGCAGGGCCCTTGCAATCCTGAGACTGTGCTACGGCCCAGCCAGGGGCATAAAAGACGGCCCTGGCAGTCATGCGTCCGCGTTGGCCACTGGTGGGCCAGCTCGCCCCTGGCTGGGGCTATTTTCAAGAAGGTGCCTGGTGCTGCAGCTCCAACAGCCCCAACAGCCCCTACGTTAATTCAGCCCTGGGGGGGCCTAACTTCAATATCGCAGAGTATCAAAATGACTGCATAAAAGTAGTGTTTTACGAAAGTGTTTCTGAAAAGTAGACAACCCACGGTATTGCACCATGGTTATTTTGACATAGTTAGTGTATTCATTTTACTACCAATCTAAATTATGACTAAAAAATAAAAAATCTACTTGTCATGCTCCTTTGGATTTCTTGCCCAGGGTATTTCCACCTACATTCAAACAGGCCAATTTTAAAACAGGTGTACTAGATCGTTGATTATTTTTGTGTTGTATTTTCTTTTTTCAATTTTATTTATAGAATAATCGGCTGACCACAATAGTTTTTCACTCACCATACAGTCATTTGGGTCTTCTTTTGCGGTATTGGAGAGCAGTGAACACAGAGCCTCCATTGCCCAGGTGGATGAGGAATCACTTGGCAGCAGCTCCATTTTAATATATAGTTCTGAGGAGAAAGGATGAAGTAGAGAATATGGTTCTTTATGTATTTCAAATGTATGAAATCACAAACCTTTCATTCTCTTGAAGAGTACAAACAATATAATGCAGAGATCTTTCTTGTTAAGAAAATATAAAAAATTAGGTATTGCAATACACAGAAGCGGAAATGATCTCCATTCACTGGCCCAATAAATAGGAGGGTCTCTATGGTGCACTAAAAAAATACCCAGTTTTTGAAGGCATCCATTGTATCTGATAACACCACATCACTTGGCAGTGAATTACATACCTTTATTGGCCTTATTGTACAGAAGCCTTCATTTGTTGTGTATGCTCTTCCAATCTCAGAGAATGACTCTCTCATTTTACAAATGGTTCTTTGTAAATTTTTGTTAATAAACAGGTCACTGGAGAACTCTTTATATTGGCCCTGCTGTGCCCCGCAGGGCGTCCCTACCTTCTGGACCCTTCCCCACATGCTCCAGGTCCTGGCACCACCACGTGCTAGGCCACATCCCCGGCCTTGCATACTGCGGGGTGCAACCAGCAGGGGGGGCGTGTCCGGGCGTCTACTAAACAATCCTCATTGGTGGGGGCTGGGGAGGTGGTGCTATGGCCGTCTATGGTGGGAGGTGGAGCCTGCTGGTGTCGAGGGGCGGGTTTGGGTTTCGCAACCCATAAAACCCATGCACCTACTGTGTATTAAGCTCCTACGGATATACATTACCTAGTGTAGAACCCCATCTAGTGTTCGTTTTCTAGTACTACAGGCGCTTCTGGTTTTTCACTTCGACTTGTCTCCAAGATTATCTTGCTCTCGGCTTGCTTATTTGACTCTGCTTTTTGCCTGACCCTTTTGTTGTGCCTGCCACCCTGCCATTGGTCTCCAGCTCATCCGCACCAGGACCTGACAATATAGATGCAACTTTCTTAGTATTTCTTCCACTACCCTTATTAATTTTGCGGCCATCCTAGTTTAATAATTTTCTTTTTAAAGGACCAGTGCCCAGAATTATACCGCATATCCAAGGTGAGGTCTTACCATTGACTTGTAAAAAGACAAGATAATATCCTGCTCCTGTGAAGCAACATATTTTCACTAACCCCTTGATGACAATTGACGCTCCGGGCACCTCATGCACTAACATCCAGTTAGCGACAATTGACGTGCCAGGACTGTCATGGCTTTAAGCAGGTGCAGAAAGCAATCTACATTCGGTTTCTGCACTAGGGCTGCAACAACTAATCGATAAAAATCAATAATGAAATGATAATGAAAATCGTTGCCAACGAATTTCATTATTGATTAGCTGAATCGATTTCTATCGATTATAAAATGAGGGTTTTTTCAGAGCAAATGCTCTGAAAAATACCCCTCGTTTTATAATCTGTTTCAGTGTGACTCACAGCAGCAGTTCCTACTTACAGTCCCTTCCTGCAGTCACTGCAGGTTATAGTTAATGGGGTGTTTAGGGGCAGTTGTGGTTATTGGGGTCTTCAGGGTTAATTTAGGGGCAGTTGTGGTTGATGGGGTGTTTAGGGTTAATTTAGGGGCAGTTATAGTTGTGATGGAGTGTGTGACGGAACAGTCCATCACTGGGGCCCCTGGAGAGGACTGAAAGCAGGCCCTGCCACAGATTATTGACCCTGCCTCCCTGCCCTGGCGAGTGGGACTGTTGTCCTCGTCTGGGACCAAGAATAAACTGTTCATTCCTGCTGTACTCAATTCAAGGTAGTTGTGTCTACTTATTGGGTAAACATAGCAGGGTTCCAAGGTGTGCATGCTGACTGGTGCTGAAAGTGATTTGGGGGACAACAGGAGGATACATGTGGGTGATCTCTGGGAGTTACTACAGCTCTCTTGGTGAACCCATTGCAATAGTTAATGGGTCTTTGGGGTTAATTTAGGGGCAGTTGTGGTTGATGGGGTCTTTAGAGTTAATTTAGGGGCAGTTGTGGTTGATGGGGTCTTCAGGGTTAATTTAGGGTCAGTTATGGTTAATGGGGTCTTCTATTCAGGGTTAATTTAATGCTGAGGACTGAGGGTTAATTTAACAAGGTTAATTTAAGGTGCAGTTAGAGGTAAAGGGGGGCAAACTGAGGGTAATCTAAGTCCTGGGGGCAGTGAAGATTAACCCTGTATTTAATTTATAAAAGCATTGTGTCTGTGAACGAGTCTGCAAATCTATGAGTGCACTATGGCATATCAGGGGGGTTTACGGCATACCTGGGGAGGACAGAGTGACATATCTGGGGGTATAAGGCATATACGGTATAAGGCATATGTGGGGAGGAAGTAAAAGTCAGAAATTTTTTCTCAATTTTTCACAGTATTTTATACTTTTTTATAGTAAATGATATGATACAATCAAAATAACGACATCTAAAGAAAGCCCTTCTTGTCCTGAGGAAAGAAATGTATAACTTGTGTGGGTTCAGTAAACGGGAAAGAAGAAAATCACAGCTAAACACGAGCACTGCAGAAAAAAAATCAGCCATTGTCACTAAGGGTACAAAAATATCAGCCATTGTCACGAAGGGTGCAAAAAAAAAAATCAGTCATTGTCACGAAGGGTACAAAAATATCAGCCATTGTCACTAAGGGTACAAAAAAAAATCAGCCATTGTCACTAAGGGTACAAAAAAAATCAGCCATTGTCATGAAGGGGTTAATATATCCTTTTCAGGGGTACTTTTGAGATTTTTATTTTACTTTTTTTAGTGGACATTGTTGATATGGTTATCACATAATTCCGATGCTTGTTTATTTGCGCAACACTTTATATATTTTTAATTGAGATACGCGACCACTACTGAAGTAAGAGTCTCGCCATGCTATAACGCCCAAAATTGAAGAAAAGCCTGGTCATGATGTCTAGTTTCTAAATAAGGTTAAGCTAATTAATATATTTTCGGTATTTTCCTCTCCATTTGCTCCTGCTATATGCACATGTAAAACTAAAAAACAGAAAATCATAAAAAAGTCTTACATTTATGAATATGATTTCAAAAGAAAGCTTTATGTGTGCTGGAAAAAATATATAAATTTGTGTGGGTACACTAACGGAAAAAGAGGGTTATCAGTGTCGAACATAGTAAAACCACAAACATTTAAGCGGTACTTCATAAAAAAATAAAAATAAAAAAAAAAAGACTTGGTCCTTAAGGTATTAATAATATACAACACCCTTCCTACATATGTCTTTGCATGTACACATACTATGCACAACGACTACATATTACATTACCTTGAGCACAACAACGCGTTTGTAATCAACTGTCCAACTCTAAGTCCGCGGTACATTACTGAATACAAAACGCATTTCTATGGAAACGGCCTACCCATCTCTAAGGGGTCTCCATAGACCTGATTTACAAACAAATGGGATTGACCAATAGATCAATACAGACACCACGAACTCTATGAAAACAATACAAGAAAACAAAATAACCCAAACAGGAAAAAAACGCAGCAGGCTTTACCAAAGACACCTAAAAAAGGCTTTGGCACGTCAAGCTACTCACCGGAGACATGTCGTAAAAAGGATTTGTTATATACACAAGAGAAGCTATCACAATTTACAGTTTAACTGCTCCAGCGGCAGCAATCTGTTTTACGGACAGTACGCAGTGAAAACGATCGTAAGTGTATACTGATCTTATGTTTAGAATTTAGTTATTCTAAATTACCGTAATGTAGTGCGCTGGTCGGTTGTGTGGTACATGGGTAATTGTTTCAGTTCTTTGTTTATTTGCATGGTAGAGCCGTTTCTGGTGTGAAAACAGACACGTATAAAATCATGTAGTTATGCCTTATATATTGTCGGTTTATATAATCAGTTATAAAGACACGTATAATTTTTTTTTTAGTGCGTTGTTCATATATTTTCTGGTATTCATTCTACTAGTGTGTAAACATGCCGCCGTTTTTTTTTGTTGTGTTTTACTGTATTGTTAGAAAGGGGCAGTTTTATCCTTACCCCCATGAGGAAGAGTGACTTGAATATTTTTACACTTTGAACCGTAATTTCCCTCTTTCGTTATGTTTATCTACCTCTTTTTTTTGCGGGAAAACCAGGTCTTTCAAGTTGGAAACACACGCACGTGTATTACTACTGTGAAAACTTTATAAAACAACTAAGAAACAGGGTGTTCAAGTAGTTGGCCTAATTTTGGAAACACATGTTATGCTGTGATGCTGAAGTTTTTTTTCTTTTTTTAATCTGCTGGCCTCTTATTCAGACTAGCAATGACTACTTTTTTTTATATTTTCTAATATATAATTTCGTTTTAGCCATGCAACATGTGACTGGATATTGAATGAATGATGCTCCCCACAATAAAAATAACTGAATTTGACAGCAGATAGGCCATAAGGTTCTTATCTAGTATGCAGATTTTTTTTCTGACGTAAAGATTCAGAATAAGGAAAATTTAAGCATGCATGGGATAAACATCAAGCTAGGTGAGCCACAGATCATACATGTGAATCTGGATGAGTTTCCAGGGCAATTGCTAATAGGGGAGAGAGTTTAACTGGGAGAGTGAATGAAAACGAAAAGTGTTGTCCAATGTGTATAGAATAGTGATGTCCGGATCATGATAGTGATGTCCGGATCATGAACGAATCGTTCATTTGATCCGGTTCTTTTTAGTGATACGGATGAATCGGTTCACTAGACTGAACGATTCATTTGTAGCGGTTCAGTCTGTGAATCATGCAGCTGTAACCTGATCCTAGAGCTGTGAGTCATCTGCAGAGCACTCAGACACAGACTCTGGGGTCAGGTTACAGCTCATTAATTCACACAGGAACGATGACTCATAGAGTCGGAGAGTCGTTCAAAGAGTCGAATGATCCGAAGAGTCGAATGATTCGGATCTTACAAGGATCCGAATCTTACAGAGATTCGAATCATTCAGAGAATATTACTGATACCATACTTTTATAAATAAATACATTAATAATGTTCACACTGCCCCCAGGATTTAGATTCCCCTGAGTTTGCCCCCCTTTACCTATAACTGCACCTACAGTTAACTTTATTAAATTAATTAAATTAACCCTCAGTCATCAGCATAAAATTAACCCTTATACCTCATCAACCATAACTGCCCCTGAAATTAACCGTAAAGATCCCATTAACCATAATGGCCCCTGAAATTAACCCTAAAGACCCCATTAACCATAACGGCCAACCCTAAAGACCCCATTAACCATAACGGCCCCTGAAATTAACCCTAAATACTCCATTAACCATAACTGCCCCTAAATTAATTGCATGTACTCCAGATAAATTACCTAATAAATTGGTATGGTTGATGGGGTCTTTAGTGTTGCAGTTATGCTTAATGAGGTGTTTAGGGTTAATTTGGGGCAGTTATGCTTAATGGGGTCTTTAGTGTTAATTTAGGGGCAGTTATGCTTAATGAGGTGTTTAGGGTTAATTTGGGGGTAGTTATGCTTAATGGGATCTTTAGTGTTAATTTAGGGGCGGTTATGCTTAATGAGGTGTTTAGGGTTAATTTGGGGCAGTTATGCTTAATGGGGTCTTTAGTGTTAATTTAGGGGCAGTTATGCTTAATGAGGTGTTTAGGGTTAATTTGGGGGTAGTTATGCTTAATGGGATCTTTAGTGTTAATTTAGGGGCAGTTATGCTTAATGAGGTGTTTAGGGTTAATTTGGGGGTAGTTATGCTTAATGGGGTCTTTAGTGTTAATTTAGGGGCATTTATGCTTAATGAGGTGTTTAGGGTTAATTTGGGGGCAGTTATGCTTAATGGGGTCTTTAGTGTTAATTTGGGGGCAGTTATGCTTAATGGGGTGTTTAGGGTTAATTTGGGGGCAGTTATGCTTAATGGGGTCTTTAGTGTTAATTTGGGGGCAGTTATGCTTAATGGGGTGTTTAGGGTTAATTTGGGGGCAGTTATGGTTAATGGGGTGTTAAGAGTTAATTTTAGGGGCAGTCATGGTTGATGGGGTGTTAAGGGTTAATTTTAGGGGCAGTCATGGTTGATGGGGTGTTTAGGGTTAATTTAATGGTGAGGGTTAATTTAATTAATTTAATAAAGTTAGCTTAAGGCAGGGCTCGACAAATCCCAGGTCGCCATGGCGACAGAGAATTTTGTCCTGGCGCCTAGGTTTTGTCAGCCTCTTACATCCAGAAAAGATTGTGGATGTAAGAGGCTGAGTCACCACACGGGGGGCGCTGCTGCTGCTGTCTGCCCAGGAGTCTGGGCAGACAGCACATCCACTCAGAGCCCGCCCCCGAGCCTGAGATCACTCCCACGGAGTGAGCCTGTAGGCTGAAAACACGGTTGCTGCAAAACCAGCAATTGTGTTTTCAGCTGCCACAGGCAGCTTCAGGGAAGGGGGTTGTGTGTTGATTGGGTCCCCACACAAGTGTGGGGACCGGACCCAACACCCCCCAGCTGCCTGATCGCTCCATGAGAGCGACAGTGCAGCGTTAACCCCTTCAGTGCTGCGATTTAGGGGTTAATTCCCGTTTTGTACGGGCTCTGCTGCTGGTGGTCTGCCTGGAAGCCCAGGCAGACCAGCAACAGCAAAAACGAGCCCCCACAAGCCCTTTGATGATTCCTGTAGGCATGGAAGCCTACAGCAGTCATCAAAGACTCCCCTCCCTGCAATGGCTGGTTCTATAGACCAGCAATTGAGTCCCAGCTGCCAGAGGCAGCTTCAGGGACAGGGGGGAGGGTTCTTCGCTCTCCACATGAGTGTGGAGAGCAGCCCCAACACCCCCCTGCTGCCTGATAGCTCCATGAGAGCGACAGTGCAGCGTTAACCCCTTCAATGCCACAATTGTGTATGACACATTCGTGGCATTGCAGGGGTTAACATTTGTCTCCACAAGCTTGTGGGGACTAAATATCAATCAATGCTGTGCTCCAATGGAACATCAGCATCGAAAGAGTTAAAAAAAAAATTAAATAAAAAAATTAATAAAAAAAAAACAGCACTGACCTGAAAGTTCAGGGTGCTTCCAGGTCAAGCGCTGTGAGTTTAGTAAGTGGGCTGATGACGATCAGATCACTCCTGACCAAGTGTTAGTTTAAAAAAATCCTGGCTCCTAACTTTTTTACCTGGCGCCTAGATTCACAACAAATTTGTCAAGCCCTGGCTTAAGGTGCAGTTGCAGGTAAAGGGGAATGTAAATCCTGGGGGCAGTGATTATTAATGTATTATTTATAACAGTATGGTGATATTCTCTGAATGATTGGAATGCCAATGAAGGCAGAGAGTCGTTCAATGATCCGGATCTTACAGTGATCCGGATCACTGTAAGATTCGGATCCCTGTAAGATTCGACTCTTTGAACGACTCTCTGCCTTCATTGACATCACTGGAGGCAGGGGGGAGGATTCATAATGAAAGGGGCGGGGCCAATCCTTAGTGTGCCTGCACGGAGTTACTGGAAAACAGTAAGGCACACAGTACAGGCACACTGAGTGATCCGAAGATCCGGATCATGAATCGGATCATTTCAGTGAACGAATCGAAATGATTCGATTCACTTTAATGATCCGAACTTCCCATCACTAGTATAGAATAGTGGTGTTTACCCCCCTTTACCTCTAACTGCACCTACAGTTAACTTTATTAAATTAATTAAATTAACCCTCAGTCATCAGCATAAAATTAACCCTTATACCCCACCAACCATAACTGCCCCTGAAATTAACCGTAAAGATCCCATTGGCTCACTTGAGTTGCTTCTGCATTGAGATAGTCTCTTTTTCAAGTAGGCTATTTTAAGTAGGAGTTAAAAAGAAACAGGAGTTCCCTTGGAGGAGTACAGCTGGTGGAAAAAGCTTTATTTGGTTGCATTCAATTACTCAGTCATCTGTTTTGGGTGCTTTATTTTTGGTGTTTTTTTCTTCTGTGTGCTGCAGCTCAGTTAATCGAGGGGAGTGGTTACCTAGCTTCACCTGTGTGCGGTTATCTATATAAAGCCCCAAGTAACTCACAGAGCTTGCTCACTTGAGTTGCTTCTGCATTTAGTCTGTTTTTCAAGTAGGCTATTTTAAGTAGGAGTTAAAAAGAAAGAGGAGTTGGAAAGAGAAACAGGGGTTCCACAAGGTACTGTATTTATACTGCTTTATATTTTTACTTTTAACTGTTTATTTTGACGGGTGTTCTTGTTTAACTGTTATTTTGTAGGGTCTCATTTATTTTATTTTTTTTCTTATACTTGGTTATGAGTATGGTTATGGGAGTTAGCAAGATTGATGATCTGACTCAATGCACATCTTGTTTCATGTATGCATTCCTGGATGAATCTGTCCAGGGTCCATGCCTCTGTGGCAGGTGTGAGCAAGTGGCTTCTCTGGAAGCTCATATTAGAGATCTGGAGAAGCAAATTGCAACTTTGAGAGAGATAGACAATCTTGAAAGGAGTCTGCTGCTCACTGAGCAGAGTTTAGTGGGTGCAGGTAGTGAAGAGGGAGGAGATAAGGCAGCTGGGGAACAGGCATGTAGCTGGGTCACAGTTACACGTGGTGGTAGAGGGGGAGGAAAGAGGAAAGGTTTAGCTAGTCCTGACCTTGTGCAGCCTAACAGATTTGCCCGCTTGAGTGAAGATGTTGGGTGCATCAGCTCTGGAGTAGCTATACTGGAGGAAGCTGTTCCTTCTAACAGCCGAGGGAACAGCCCCTCTAGTATGAGTGGGGTTGAGAGCGTAGGAAAGGCTAGACAGGTTGTGGTGGTAGGGGACTATATTATTAAGAGAGTAGATAGGGTAATCTGCCGCTCTGATAAGCTCAACCGGACAGTTTGCTGTCTCCCGGGTGCTCGGGTCCGGCATGTTGCTGACAGAGTGGATGGATTATTGGGAGGGGCTGGGGAAGACCCGGGTGTCATGGTCCATATTGGTACCAATGACAAAGTCAGTGGAAAATGGAAGGTCCTAAAGAATGATTTCAGGGAATTAGGAGATAAATTGAAGAAAAGGACCTCCAAGGTAGTATTTTCAGAAATATTACCTGTGCCACGCGCAACAGTAGAAAGGCAGCGGGAGATCAGGGAGGTAAATGCGTGGCTAAAGTCATGGTGTAGGAAGGAGGGTTTTGGCTTTCTAGAGCACTGGGCTGATTTCGCGCTTGGGTACAATCTTTATAGCGGTGATGGATTGCACCTAAACGGAAGAGGGTCTGATGTGCTAGGGGAGAGGATGGCTAGAAGGCTGCAGGAGTTTTTAAACTAGTGGTGGGGGGGGGAGGGACACAGAGATCTTGAAAATGGAGATAGTGCAGAAAGGAGTGGGGCTTCAGATCAGAACAAGGGGGGTGGAGATGGGGGAGGGGCAAGATCAGAACAGAGGAGGTATGTATTAATAAAAAATTCTCATAAAATTCAAGAGACTCAGGGTAATATTAAATGTATGCTTGCTAATGCAAGGAGCCTAAATAACAAAATGGGAGAACTAGAGGCAATAGCATACACTAACCAATATGATATAATAGGCATAGCAGAAACATGGTGGGATGAGACCCATGACTGGGCAGTTAACTTAAAAGGTTATACATTATATAGGAAGGACAGAAAAAGCAGGAAGGGAGGAGGAGTATGCTTGTATGTTAGCAACTAGCTAAAGTCAAATATTAAGCATCTTGAAGGCGACAAGGGATTTGTGGAAGCTTTATGGGTAGATATCAACTTGGGGCAAAAAAAAGGAAAAGAACTACTGGTTGGGATATGTTATAAACCACCTAATGTTAATAATGATGAGGAAGAGCAGCTGTTAGAACAAATTGAGAAAGCTGCACATCTGGGTAACGCGTTAATTATTGGAGATTTCAATTACCCGGACATAAATTGGGATAGAGAGACTAGTAGTTCTGCAAGGGGATCCAGGTTTTTGAACCTGTTAAATGACACCTTCATGTCACAACTGGTACAAGCACCAACTAGAAAGGATACTTGTTTGGATCTGGTGATAACAAACAATGTTGATCTTGTGTCTAACATTCAAGTGGGGGAGCACTTGGGTAATAGTGATCACAATATGGCCTCTTTTGAAATAAACTCAAAAAAGAAATTGCCCATGGGGAATACTAAAACGTATAATTTTAAGAAGGCCAATTTCAATAAGATAAGAGCAGCTTTACAACTTATTGACTGGCAAAAACTCTTCAGGGATAAAAATACTGAGGAAAAATGGAGTATTTTCAAACAAATATTAGCAGGGTACACTTCTCAGTATGTACCACTAGGAAACAAATATAAAAGAAACAAATTGAAACCGATGTGGCTTAGTGGGGTCGTTAAGCAGGAAATTAAAAATAAGAAAATGGCTTTTACAGCATTTAAATCGGAGGCATCCTATATAAGATATAAGGAAGCCAATAAAGCATGCAAAAGTGATTAGATGGGCTAAACTAGAAAATGAGAGGGTGATTGCCAAAGAGAGCAAAACTAACCCCAAAAAATTCTTTAAGTACATAAATTCTAAAAAAAACGAAGAATGAAAACGTAGGTTCATTAATAACAGAGAGGGGAGTGTTGGTTAAGGAGGACCAGGAAAAAGCAGAAACTTTAAATAATTATATTTCCTCAGTATATGTTATGGAGGAACCTATGGCAATGGATATACATAGGGCCACTGAGAAAAAATTTCAGTCAAACTGTGAGTGGATGGCCCAGGACAAGGTGCTGCAGCAACTAAAGAAAATTAATGTTAACAAGGCTCCGGGGCCTGACGGTATTCACCCACGAGTACTTAAGGAGCTGTGTCAGGAAATAAGTGAACCTCTGTTTCTAATCTTTCGGGATTCTTTTCTTTCAGGAATTGTACCAGAGGATTGGAGGAAGGCATATGTGGTTCCTATTTTCAAAAAGGGTTCCAACTCTGTGCCCGGAAATTATAGACCTGTGAGCCTAACTTCCGTTGCTGGGAAAGTATTTGAAGGGCTGATAAGGGATAATATTCAAGAATTCCTTGGGAAGAATAGTATTATTAGCATAAATCAGCATGGTTTTATGAAACATAGGTCCTGGCAAACTAATTTAATTGCATTCTACGAAGAAGTGTCGATCAGGGTGTTGCAGTGGATGTAATCTAGTTGGATTTTGCCAAGGCGTTTGACACGGTTCCACACAATAGGTTAGTATTCAAACTGAAAGAAATTGGCCTAGATGCAAATTCTTGTTCTTGGGTAGAACATGGGCTTAGAGGTAGAGAACAGAGAGTTGTTATTAATGGTAAATTTTCAAGCTGGTCAAAAGTGGTAAGTGGTGTCCCTCAGGGTTCTGTTCTGGGACCAATTTTATTCAACATATTTATAAATGACCTGGCAGTAGGCATTGAAAGTCATGTTTCTGTGTTTGCAGATGACACAAAACTAGGTAAAGTTATACAGGGCGAGCAGGATATTACAGTGCTGCAGAGGGATCTAGATAGACTGGGGGACTGGGCACTCAAATGGCAGATGAAATTCAATGTAGATAAATGTAAAGTTATGCACTTCGGGGTAGCGAATGCACAAGCAACCTACACCCTAAACGGTAGTGAATTAGGGGTAATGACAAATGAGAAGGATTTGGGAATTGTTATAGACAACAAACTAGGCAACAATGTGCAGTGTCAGTCTGCGGTTGCTAAGGCCAGTAAGGTATTGTCGTGTATAAAAAGGGGCATCAAGTCGCGGAATAATGATATAATTTTGCCTCTGTATAAATCAATGGTAAGGCCGCACCTTGAGTATGCTGTGCAATTTTGGGCACCTTTTCTAAAGAAGGATATCATAGCACTAGAAAGAGTGCAGAGGCGGGCTACAAAATTAATAAAAGGAATGGAGCAATATAGTTATGAAGAAAGGTTAACTAATTTAAATCTGTTTAGTTTAGAAAAACGTCGCCTCAGAGGGGATATGATAACGTTATATAAATATATTCGGGGCCAATACAAACCATTGTGTGGAAATCTGTTCATGAACAGGACTATGCATAGGACACGTGGTCATGCATTTAGACTGGAAGAAAGGAGATTTAGACTAAAGCAGAGGAAAGGGTTTTTTACAGTAAGGACAATAAGGATGTGGAATTCTCTGCCTGCAGAGGTAGTTTTATCAGAGTCCGTACAGACGTTTAAACTGCAACTGGATGGATACCTGGAAAAACATAATGTTCGGGGATATAATCTTTAATTATGGGGAAACAGCTTATTGATCCAAGGAGAAATCTGACTGCCATTTTGGGGTCAAGAAGGAATTTTTTTCCCTGGTTAGTGCAAAATTGGAAAGCGCGAAGCTGGGGTTTTTTGCCTTCTTTTGGATCAACAGCAACAAATTAACAGATATAGGAAAGGCTGAACTTGATGGACGCATGTCTTTTTTCAGCCTATGTAACTATGTAATCATAACAGCCCCTGAAATTAACCCTAAAGACCCCATTAACCATAACTGCCCCTAAATTAATTGCATGTACTCCAGATAAATTACCTAATAGATTGGTATGGTTGATGGGGTCTTTAGTGTTAATTTGGGGGCAGTTATGCTTAATGGGGTATTTAGGGTTAATTTTAGGGGCAGACCTGGTTGATGGGGTGTTTAGGGTTAATTTAATGGTGAGGGTTAATTTAATTAATTTAATAAAGTTAGCTTAAGGTGCAGTTGCAGGTAAAGGGGAATGTAAATCCTGGGGGCAGTGATTATTAATGTATTTATTTATAACAGTATGATAATATTATCTGACTGATTCGAATCCCAATGAAGGCAGAGAGTCGTTCAAAGATCCGGATCTTACTGTGATCCGGATCACTGTAAGATTCGGATCCCTGTAAGATCCGAATCTTTGAACGACTCTCTGCCTTCATTGACATCACTGGAGGCAGGGGGGAGGATTCATAATGAAAGGGGCGGGGCCAATCGTTAGTGTGCCTGCACGGAGTTACTGGAAAACAGTAACTCCTGTGAGTCACACTGAGTGATCCGAAGATTCGGATCATGAATCGGATCATTTCAGTGAACGAATCGAAATGATCCGATTCACTTTAATGATCCGAACTTCCCATCACTAGTATAGAAAAGTAAGAGGAGGATCAATATCTCAATTATGGTATGAGGGCTGTACTGTTTTAGATAAAGACGCACCTCATAAAGAGATTGAGGTACAGCATATCCATCCTTCAGACAGACTAGAATAGGGCTGCAACAACTAATCAATAAAGTTGATAATAAAAATAAGGGCAGCAACAACAAATCGATAATGAAAATCATTGGCAACAAATTTCATGATCGATTTTTTTATTGAATATACAATGAGGAGTTTTTCAGAGCAAATGCTCTGAAAAATACCCCTCGTCTTGTAATCCGACCTCAAATAGAGGTCAGACTATAATAAGATCCAGATCCCCCACGGCGCTGCAGAGGACCTGTATCCTCCTGTCTGACAGCCGGCGGGGCTTCTACCATACCATACCATACCGGTGGAAGGTGCGGCCGCCAGCAGCGGAGGTTGTCTGCGCACAACGTTCGCCGTTTGCATGAGGCCTGGATCCTCTGTGGCAGCCTGTGGGCGTCTGTGCGATGTGTGCAGACAACCTCCCCTACTTCCGGGGCTTCTATGATGGAGCACCAGCGTCACATGACCTTCCGGTGCTCAGTCATAGCAGTTCCAGTGAAAGTGCCGGCCAGCAGCAGAGGTTGTCTATGCGAATTGTGCAGATGGTCTCTGGCTGCCCCTACTAGACACCTAGGAGTCTGGAGCACAGGGGTAAGTCTACATGGTTTACATGTGAATTCATATTTACTAGAAAAACTTTTTTAGATATTAAAACCTAGTTTCAGAAGTATTGTGTTTAGGTTCTTGTTCCTTTTTAAATATAGCTTTTATTATGTCAGTAAAATAAGGCGATTAGAGAAATACCATTTATGATAGAGATAAAAGTGTGTGCATACGTTAATGTAAATTTTAAATTATTTATTCTGCTGTTTTTCGTTAAATCATTTTAAATTAGGGCTGCAACTAACAATTATTTTAATAATCGATTAGTTGGCCGATTTATTTTTTCGATTAATCGGATAAAAAAATGCAATTTTTTTTAATTTAAAATAATGTAATAAAAAACGTACAATTTACACTTTCATCTCTTTATTGCAATGGCCTCTCTATTCACCTTATTTTACTGACATAATAATAAAAGCTACACGAACCCAAACACAGTGTTTCTCAAACTAGGTTTTAATAAAGTTATTAGTAAATATTAATTCATATGTTAACTATTTTTCATATTTAATAAAAAAGTTGAGAAAAAGCCTTGCTTAAATTTTTTTTATTTACCAAAACTGCCCCAGTTATGCAAATCAGACCCCCAGCTTGCCACTCTGCCCCTTATATGCCTTATACCTCTTATATGCCAGATTCCACTGTGCCCCCTGATATGCCACTGTGCCCCCTGATATGCCACTGTGCCCCCTGATATGCCACTGTGCCCCAATATGCCTTATACTCCTTATATGCCAGTGATATGCAACTGAGCCCCCTGATATACCTTTTACCCCCAGATGTTTTATGACCCCCTGATATGCCTAATATCGAAATGCCTTATACCCCCTATATGCCCTGAAATTCATTATACCCCCCATACACCACTATAACTCACCCATACACCGCTTTGGCTCCTCCCCATCCCATACACCACTTTGGCTCCTCCCCCTCACATACACCACTCTGGCTCCTCCCCCCTCACATACACCACTTTGGCTCCTCCCCCATGCACCAATCTGGCTCCTCCCCCTCCCATACACCACTCTGGCCCCTCCCATACACCACTCTGGCCCCGCCCATACTCCACTCTGGCTCCTCCCCCTCCCATACTCCACTCTGCCCACTCCCCCTCCCATACTCCACTCTGCCTCCTGTCAGCAATGGATCTTCACTAGACACCAGGGAGCCGGGTAGAGAGGCAGAGTGGTGTTATGGGAGGGGGAGGGGCCACAGTGGTGTATGGGAGGGTGGCTCCCATACACCCCTCTGACTCCTCCCCCCTCCCATACACCGCTCTGCCTCTCTACCCGGCTGATGATTCTCTGTCAGCCTGTGAGTGTCTGCATCGCAGAGACAGCCTCCGTTACTGCACTTCACTTACACTGTGGCTTCTATGAAGCTGCAGTGAAAGTCCTTGTCAGTAATGGAGCCGGGTAGAGAGGCAGAGTGACGTATGGGAGGGGAGAGAGAGACCGAAGTGAGAGACCGGCCGACAGTGAGGGGAATCCAGGTCTCCTGCAGCGTTGCGGGGGATCTGGATTCCGGTGTTATAATCCGATCTCTGAGGTCGGATTATATAAAGAGAGGAGTTTTTCAGAGCATTTGCTCTGAAAAAAACCTCTTTTTATAATCGATAAAAATCGATTCGATTAATCGATGATGAAATTCGTTGCCAACGATTTTCATAATCGATTATTATCGATTTTATCGATTAGTTGTTTCAGCCCTATTTTAAATAAATAAAAAAAATGCGCGTATTGTTTTTCATCAGATTAATCGAAAAAATAATGAGCCAACTAATCGATTATGGAAATAATTGTTAGTTGCAGCCCTAGACTAGAGTCAAACTTTATCATTATCTTTTATATAGCACCAACAATTTACGCAGCTCTTCTTACAACAGACACAGTCAAAGGGTGTGACAAAACTAGAACTACTAGATTGACAAGACAATACACTAGAAAGAGAGATAGTTTTAGATAGATTTAGTTTTAGGTAGAGTTGTGATATCCAAATAGAAATGGCAGACAATAGGTAATATTGGACATGGGAGAAGGAGAGCGATCTTGGAAAGAAAGATAGATTTGAGGATCACCTGCATATGAAATGCACGATACTCGAAGCCCATTGAGTTGATTACAATTGTAAGAGGTGAAGTGTCGAGAGAAGAGCAGTGGACTAGGGCTGCAACTAACGATTATTTTCATAATCGATTAGTTGGCCAAGTTATTTTTTCGATTAATCGGATAAAAAAAAAACAATATCTACAAGAACCCAAAACACATTATTTCTCAAATTAAGTTTTACCAAAATACCAAAAAAAGTTTTACTAATAAATATTAATTCATGTAAACTATTTTTAATATTTAATAAAAACTGATTGAGAAAAATGCCTCTTTTATTTTTCTTTTATTTGCCAACCAGCCCCGAGTTATGCACATCTCACCCCAGCTTGCCACTCTGCCCCAGAAATGCCTTATACCCTCCTATATGCCACCCTGATATGCCACCGTGACCCCTGATATACCACCGTGACCCCTGATATGCCTTATACACCCCTGATATAAGAAAAACTGACAGCGCTAAAATAGGTATACAAAAATATGCTTTAATACATATAGATCATACACAATACTATATAAATATATGGACGATGCAAACAATCAAGTATTACAGCAATCAAAAAATAAAACACTAATTAAAGAATGCACATAATTAATAAATCCCGAAAAAATTCTACCTGCCCCACCAGGGGTTAATATATCAACAGAAGAAACACAGGGCAAATAAGCATAAAGATAGGACTCCAGGCTAAGCTTGGAGTATTATCTTTATTTTTAAGCTTATTTGCCCCGTTTTTCTTCTGTTGCTATATTAACCCCTGGTAGGGCAAGTGGAAGTGAAGTAGCGGAGGTTGCGCACATCGCGCACTAAAATCCAAATCTGCTGCGGGGACCTGGATCCTCTCTGGCAGCCGGTGGGGCAGCCGGTGGGGGTCTGTGCGATGCGCGCATACAGCCTCTGCTTCTCGCTTCCATGATGGTGCGCCGGTCCGGAAAGTCACGTGATGCTGGCGTTCAGTAATAGAGAAGCCCCTGCAGAAGTGGAGGGGAGAAGAGGAAGCGGAGGATGTCTGCGCGTTTTGCACAGACCCCCACCGGCTGACAGAGGATAATTCAGGTCTCCTGCAGCTCTGCGAGGGATCTAGATTCTAGTTTTATAATCCAATCTCTATTTGAGGTCTGATTATAGAAGGAGGGGAGTTTTTTTCTGAAAAAGCTAATTTTCTAATTATCTATTATTATCGATTCGTTGTTGCAGCCCTACAGTGGACCAAGGGCTGATCCTTGAGGGATGCAAACAGAAAGTGGAAGAGGTAAGGATGTATTGCCAAAAAAGTCACATAGCTCTCTTGGATCTCGTCATGCCTGTAGAAGGAGGTAATGATTCAAGTGTCAAAAGCAGCACAGAGATCCATGAGTATCAGCAGGGTAAAGTGGCCTTTAGCAGAGAGCATGCCATTGAATATGTTTATTAATCCTTCTTCAGTAGTGCAACGGCATCTAAAACATGACTGAAGAGGGTCAAGGAGAGAGCTAGAGGATGTTTTTAAGCGATTGTACACAATTTGCTCTAGCAACTTAGAGACAAAAGGGAGGAGGGAGCTAGGGTGCTAGTTAATAAGAGAAGAATGTAAAGAATTGGTGTAATTAGAGCATAACAAAGGTTATTGGCAGGGCCGGCCCTATAATGGAGCAGACTGGGGCAATTGCCCCAGGCGGCACTTTTGAAGGGGCGGCATTTTGCCGCCCCAAGTGCCGCTTTTTTGTCATCCGATGCGGCTTCCGCCGCCGTTTAATTATGGAAACGCTTTCCTCCGTGCCGATCGGTTCGGCTCTTCGTTCCACCCCCTTGAAGATGCGCCGTGACGCTCGAGGGGGCGGGCTCACGCAGAGCAGTTGCCCGTCACCGCGTGACAAGGAGAAGATCTCGAGGGAGAAGAGCATTCATGCCCCTGCTGAAAGGTAAGTACAAGGGACGGGGTTAAGGGTAGATAATAGGGAGGGAGAGGAAGGGTAGAAAATGGGGGGCGGCAGGGACGGAGGGAGAGGAAGGGTAGATAAGGGGAGGGGGGGCGGCATTTTAAAATTCGCCCCAGGCGGCATTTTGCCTTGGGCCGGCCCTGGTTATTGGTACAGTTCCAGAGGCTAGGGGAATGTTGAATAGGTGAGTGAGTGGACAAGGAGAGACATAGTAAGGCAGGGCTCGGCAAATCCCAGGCGCCAGGTCGCCATGGCGACTCAGAATTTTGTCCTGGCGCCTAGGAGTTTGTCAGCCTCTTACATTCACAAAAAAATGCCCCCGTGTCACCACGCGGGGGCGCTGCTGTTGCTGTCTGCCCAGGAGTCTGGGCAGACAGCACAGCCACTCCGAGCCCGCCCCCGAGCCTGTGATCACTCCCACGGAGTGATCCTGTAGGCTGAAACCGCGATTGCAGAGAAACCTGCAATAGCGTTTTCAGCTGCCACAGGCAGCTTCAGGAAAGGGGGTTCAGTGTTGATTGGGTCCCCACACAAGTGTGGGGACCTGACACAACATCCCAAGGGGCTCTGCTGCTGGTGGTCTGCCAGAGGCAGCTTCAGGGACCGGGGAGAGGGTTCTTTGGTCTCCCCATGAGTGTGGAGACCAGCCCCAACACCCCCCTGCTGCCTGATCGCTCCATGAGAGCGACAGTGCAGCGTTAACCCCTTCAATGCCACAATTGTGTATGACACATTCGTGGCATTGCAGGGGTTAACATTTGTCCCCATAAGCTTGTGGGGACTAAATATCAGTCAATGCTGTGCTCCAATGGAACATCAGCATCGAAAGAGTTAAAAAAATAATAATAATAATTAAAAAAAAACAGCACCGACCTGAAAGTCCAGGGTGCTTCCAGGTCAAACACTGTGAGTTTAGTAAGTGGGCTGATGATGATCACATCACTCCTGACCAACTGTTAGTTTCAAAAAAAAAAATCCTGGCTCCTAACCTTTTTACCTGGCGCCTAGATTCACAACACATTTGTCAAGCCCTGGTATAAGGCATATATGGGGGAAGAGTGGCAAGCTGGGGGTCAGATCTGCATAACTGGGGGCAGTTTGGTAAATAAAAGAAAATATAAACAAGGCTTTTTTCTCATAGTTTTTATTAAATATGAAAAATAGTTAACATATGAATTAATATTTACTAATAACTTTGTATTAAAACCTAGTTTGAGAAACCCTGTGTTTGGGTTCTTGTAGCTTTTATTATTATTTCAGTAAAATAAGGTGAATAGAGAGAGGCCATTGCAATAAAGAGATGAAAGTGTAAATTGTACGTTTTTTATTACATTATTTTAAAAAATTGCATTTTTTTTTTTTATCCGATTCATCGAAAAAATAATCGGCCAACTAATCGATTATTATAATAATCGTTAGTTGCAGCCCTAGAAAATATATAATAAAATATTTACAAAAAATGTGAGGGGTGTACTCACTTTTGTGAGATCCTGTATGTGTATAGTGCTAGTGTATGGCAAGGTTGTGATGCTTATGTTTAGCTGTAATGTTTAGCTGTAATTTTCTTCGTTCTCATTAACTGTACCCACACAAGCTATGTATCTTTTTTTTTTTTTTTTCTTTCTTCAGGACAAGAAGGGCTTTCTGTAGATATAAAAAATAAACAGTCATATAATTCCATCATAAAAGCCCCAGTGAAGTGAAGGGCAATAGCGGAGGTTGTCTGTGCGCATCGCAGCGCTGAAGGGGACCTGGATCCTCCTCCCTGGCAGCTGGTGGGCGTCTGCGCGATGCGCACCACTTCTGCCAGTACTTCTATGATGGATCACCGGCAGGTCGTGTGATGCCGGCGCTCAGTCATAGAAGTCCTGGCGGAAGTGGAGGGCAGAAGCGGAAGATGTCTGTGCGCATCGCCCACCGGCTGCCAGAGAGGAGGATCCAGGTCCCCTGCAGCGCTGCGGTGGATCTGGATCTTAGTCTTATTATCCGATTTATCTATTTGAGGTCAGATTATAAAACTGGGCGTATTTTCAGATCATTTGCTCTGAAAAACTCTCATCTTGTAGTTGATTAAATCGATTCAACTAATCGATAATGAAATTTGTTGAAAACGATTTTCATTATCGATTTTATCGATTAGTTGTTTCAGTCCCCGGAGTGTCCCAAACTTACCTGTCCAGCCGTGTGCCCTGCCACTCTGGTTTCCCCTCTCCTCGCTACAGTTCTCTTGTTTCTTTGATTCCAGTCCTGCTTTTCTGTCTGTACCTACACATCCTGATGCATCAAGGAGTACATACAGAGCCTAGTATCCCCTGCAACTGGGCTCCTACCCAATCTGCTTTCCCAGGTCCTGACTGGACTTTTATTTGAAAAATCTTTTACTCAACTTCTTGGCTAATGGGGGGAAAACTAAGTATTCTAATATTTGTCCTTATTTTAAAAATACCCAATGTTGTCAGCACCTTAGTGCTGTCTTTGAGTCAAGCCCTGGCTACCCTCTGATGTCAGCCACCTCAGCTGTTTGTCAGTAGTAAATACCATGCAATGTCTTGGCTTGCCGTGTTACTTCCTCTATTTGATTTTCCTTCCGTGTCTGTTGCTGGCTCAGGCATTCTCTCAGTAGCTCATCTTTGAGTGCCACCTTAGTGATGTACTCCCAGATGTGCTGATCTTCATACAGGAGGGTAGCTTACCTGACCTGCCCACCTTCTTTCCGGCTGTTGTACAGTCTCTGGGCGTTGGACTTGAGGTGGTAACCTCCGTACACCATGAGGACCTTCCAGGTCTTCACATCGGCAGCCTCCATGTCCTTCTTTGTCCAGCTCATTATGCTGGCAGGTTATCTGATGACTGGCAGGGCTACAATCTACCTGTAGCTGGTCTGTATGTCTGCTATGTGCCTGGCTGGTAGTTCCATCCAATCGGTATCTTCCCTCTCAGTTTAAAAAAAAAAATCCAGCTGCAGACAGCAGTGCCCCCGCGACCACAGGCTGACAAACACCTAGGCACCAGGACAAAATTCTGAGTCGCCATGGCGATCTGGCGTCTGGGATTTGTCGAGCCCTGACTTATAGGAAGTCTCCATTTGCACGTGATTGTGCAAGGCTTCTGATGTGGCGGGGGGGTCCAATGATGGTCCACTGCACTGAGTACCATTATGTGTAGGGCTGCAACTAACTATTATTTTCATAATCGATTAGTTAGCCGATTTCGATTAATCGGATAAAAAAAATGAATTTACATTTTTCATTTATTTAAAATAATTTAATAAACGATGTTAAATACAAACGCAGAATAAAAAAAAAACTGATAAAAAGCATTTCTTGTCTTTATTTCCCAACCAGCACCCCCAATTTATGCACATTTGAGCCCAGGCTTGCCACGCTGCCTCCCAGACATGCCATGCTGCCTCCCACATATACCACTCCACGCTGCCTGCCACAAATGCCACTCCACGCTGCCTGCCACAAATGCCACTCCACGCTGCCTCCCACATATGCCACTGTGCCTGATATGCCTTATACCCCCTGATACACCACTCCATCCTCCCCAGACATGCCACGCTGGCCTCCCCACATATGCCTTATATACCGTATATGTCTTATACCCCTACCCCCAGATATGTCACTCCATCCTCCCCAGATATGCCTTATACCCCCCAGATATCTCATAGTCCCCTCAGAGTCACAGACCTGTTCACAGCACACTGACACCATACTTTTATTAATAAGTACTGGGTTAATCTTCACTGCCCCCAGGGTTTAGATTCCCCTTAGTCTGGCCCCCTTTACCTCTAACTGCGCCTTAAGTTAACTTTATTAAATTAACCCTCAGTCCTCATCATTAAATTAACACTAAACACCCCATTAACCATAACTACCCCTAAATTAACTCTAAATACCCCATCAAACACAACTACCCTAAATTAACCCTAAACACCCCATTAACCACAACTGCCTGAAATGAACCCCAAACACCCCATTAACCATAGCTGCTCCTATATTAACCCTAAACATCCCATTAACCATAGCTGCCCCTAAATTAACCCTAAACACCCCATTAACCATAACTGCCCCTAAATTAACCCCCACCTCCCCTAACTTTCAGCAGCCCAAATATTAATTTTATTAGGGCTGAAACAACTAATCGATAAAATAATAATCGATAATGAAAATCGTTGTCAACGATTTTCATTATCGGTTAATCGGATCGATTTTTATCGATAAAATCGATTTTTATCGATTTTATCCTTATATAATCCGACCTCAAACAGAGATCGGATTATAACACCGGAATCCAGATCCCCCGCAACGCTGCAGGGGGATGTGCATAACTGGGGGCAGTTTGGTAAATAAAAAAATTTAAACAAGGCTTTTTTCTCAGTTTTTATTAAATATGAAAAATAGTTAACATATGAATTAATATTTACTAATAACTTTGTATTAAAACCTAGTTTGAGAAGCACTGTGTTTGGGTTCTTGTAGCTTTTATTATTATGTCAGTAAAATAAGAAGGTGAATAGAGAGAGGCCATTGCAATAAAGAGATGAAAGTGTAAATTGTACGTTTTTTATTGCAATTTTTCTTCAGTTTAAAATAATGTATTTTTTTATCCGATTAATCGGCCAACTAATCGATTATTAAAATAATCGTTAGTTGCAGCCCTAAATTTTATACTTACAGTTAGATGAGTGTCACAGCGAGCCATGTGGTTCTGGCCTTCTGGGAGAAGGAAGGGGGCGGGGCCAGTTGTCACAGTGATTATAGGGAGGGGCTGGTAAGTAGGAGCTGCTGCTGTGAGTCAGACTAAACGGATTCTATAACGAGGGGTATTTTTCACAGCGTTTGCTCTGAAAAAAACCCTCATTTTATAATCGATTCAACTAATCGATAATGAAATTCGTTGTCAACGATTTTTATTATCGATTTTATCGATTAGTTGTTGCAGCCCTAATTATGTGTAGTGTGCATGAACAAGCACACTGCTGTTGTGCACGGACGATGTTGCATGCTGTTGTTATAGTTATTGTTTTAATTGTACGAAGGCTTCATGTTTTTCTTAGGCTGCTCAGTTGTCTGGCAAGAGCTCTTGGAAGCAGTGTAATTGCATAGAAGGTAACTAACCTAAAACTAAACCTTTATGCATTTGCATGGTGTCAATTATAATTTTTTTCCCCCAATTCTCCGTTTATTGAAAAGCAAATCTCACAAAAGAGGTAACAATGGTACAGTAACTATTTGGTGAGATCATTCTAGTTATTCAAGTCAGTAGATATACAGAGCACAAAATCTTGTGACAACAAGAAAGGTGTACATCATGGTAAGTATCGAATAACCGTTGAGTAGATCCAGAGATGTACATAATGTACAGTAAAGACTCAGAGATGCAGTCATGGTAAACAATAACAGGAACAATGTAAAAAAAATTTAGGTGATGCTAAAAAGGAAGCCCGCGAAAAACCACTTAAGGCCGTTTTTGTAAACCTGACCCGCCGCCGAGGCTACAGTTTTTTTTGTATACATTGTACAGCCAATACACTGTTTTTGCAGCATGCTTACACCTGTTTGGTAGGCCTCGTATTATACATTTGTATTATTTGAGCCTGTGACTAGCTTAGCGCACCGACATTTTTTCTTTTCCCTGCCCGCCGCCGAGGCTACCAGATCCTCCATACAGGAGATCATATTAATTACGGAGAACAAGGCCTCAATGGGTAGGGGGCCTGGAGATTTCCAAAAGCGAGGAATCGCAGCCTTCACCGCATTAATCAAACGGATTCTCAAAGAGCGTTTGTATGCACCAAAAGGGAGACCGGAATGGTGTAGCAAAAGTGAGGCAGGAGAACGGACAAAATCAGGGTCATCCACTTCTCTGATTAATTGAACCACCAGATCCCAAAACGGACGTACGTCTGGGCAAGTAAATAGGAGCCATTCCCTAACCCGTACCTCCAACATAGCGGATAAATCCCCGGCAAGTAGTAATGCAGCTCTGCAGGGACCCGATACCACCTAGACAGTAACTTAAAGGAACATTCTTGGGTTTTGCTAGAAACCACTCCCTTGTATATTGCTAGAAACACCGTATTCCACTCAGCAGCTGAAAAAGTTAGCTGTAAGTCCCTTTCCCATAACCCTACAAAGTAAGGACGTGCATCTCCCACCCCAGAAACCAGCAGAGCATATAACCGAGATAGCAAATGTGTAGGGCTGCAACTAATGATTATTTTTATAATCGATTAGTTGGCAGATTATTTTTTCGATTAATCGGGTTAAAAAATAAATACGCAAACTTAATTTATTTAAAATAAAAACTTATAATTTACATTAAGATGTGTCATTAACACTTTTATCTCTTTATCACAATGGCATTTCATAATTTGCCTTCTTAATTTACTGACATAATAATTAAAGCTATATTTTAACAAGAACCCCAAAAATACCAAAAAAAGCTTTACTAGTAAATATTCATGTAAACTATTTTTGCCCAGTTATGCACATCTCACCCCCAGCTTGCCTCTCTGCCCCAGAAATGCCTTATACCCCCTATATCAGGGGTGTCCAAGTTTTTTCTGCAGTGGGCCACTTCATCAGAAATGTATGTGTGCGTGGCCGCACTCATTTTTCACTGAGAGAAAATGTGGCCTTTTAGCTTTTGTGACAAACCCTGTAGCACGAGGGCCATAAACATCACAGTTTATGGCCCTCTTAAGCACAGTCCTCTAGGGCAATCAGAGTCAGGAACACCAGTTTGTAGCAAAACAGTGCTTTATTTTTAATCGCTCAAACTCCAAAACTAAATCATAAAAACAAAACCTAGCTCCCAATTGGAGCCCTCTCTAACTAAACTATGCCGGTCCAGACTGGTTTTTAATGCCCAGCACCTGTGCCTGACGCCGGCCCCATAGGAATCCAGGACCGGGTCCTGCGGGCTTCTTGCCTCCTGGAAAACCCGGCATGGAATTTCCACAAAATGGGGAAACAGAGCATTGGCCCACCCTGCTCTCCAATTGCTCCACCCCAGGGATCCATATTTATGATCTGGTTAGCACCTGTACCCAAATGCCACACCAAGCATCTCCCTGGGGTTTACACTGTCACACTTTAGAATGCATACTAATACAGAGTTAATTTGGCAAAATGCGAAACAAAAAAAAAAACCCCACCGAAAATAATCATCCGCAGGGGCCCTGCTACTTCCCTCTGTGTTGCTCCGCAGCATCTTTTGCTCCGCCGAGGGGGAAGCAATAACCCAGCGGAGTCACATGAATGCGCGTCACCTCACGTGACTCCGCTCCGTTCCTGTTCCCCTGGGCAGGTCAAGAGAAGTTCAAACAGACTGCGTGCAATGCAGATGGAGACGGCACCCCTGCGTAAGTCTGCGAGCGGCACCGGAAGATCTCTGGTTCAGGGAAGGGTGTATGAATGAGCATACGTGAATGAGGGAATGAATGTTTGTGATGAATGAATATGCATGTGATAGCATGGATGTGTAAGTAGGGGGGGCAGGGCACAGGGAGGCTGTAGGTTATGTTCATGTATGGCTGCTCGTGCATGATCGGAGTCTCACTGCTATGTTAAATATATATGATTACTAACAGCAGTCACACTCCTATCATGCCCAGGCAAACCCAGATTACGGCATGAACTAGCTGACTTGGCATGATAGGAGTGTGATTGCTAACAGCAATCACACTTCTATGATGCCCAGGATCCGGCATTTACTGGCTGCCTATGCATGATACGAGTGTGATTGCTGTTAGTAATCATATATATTTAATATAGCAATGACACTCCTATCATGCACAAGCAGCCACAGTAGCAAAAGCAAGCAGAAATTACACTTTTATCATGTACATTGGTAATACTTACATTTTTGTTTTTTTTACTTTTTTCTGCTCTCCTCCGGTGTGATGACACTGTCCTTGCCGCGAGGAACACCTTCTGCGGGCCTCCTCGAACGTCACGTGTTCAAAGCCGCACAACGGCTGCTTTGAACTTCACAGCCGCTTTGAATGTGGTCTGCCGGCCCATGGACTGGCAGACCACCGCGTGAGTGAGCAGGACCGACCAGAAGTAGCGGGGGCTGCGCACTAAAATCCAAATCCCCTGCAGCGCTGCGGGGGATCTGGATTCTAGTGTTATAATCCAATCTCTATTTGAGGTCGGATTATAGGAGGGGAGTTTTTCAGAGGATTTGCTCTGAAAAAACTCATTTTATAAATCTATTCAACTAATCTATTATGAAAACAATTTTCATAATCGATTATCGATTCGTTGTTGCAGCCCTACAAATGTGATGGCTCGGATTGTCCCAAACAAAGTCGTTCAAGCTCAGACGGAGGTCTAGAAATCTGAGAGAGGGAAAGTTTAGATAAAACAAAGCCTTTCAACTGATGATACTGAAAAGGCGGCGTATTAGCCCGGAAGAACTCAAAGGCCTGAATTTTCCACCTGATACAATATGATGGACCCATAGAGTACGAGCAGGAGCAAATTTTAACAATCAAGAGTTGGAAATGCTCTGAGGTAAGTCAGGGTGAAGTGTTAACTGATACAGTGGACCAGGATAAGTCTCTAAGCTTTGATGGGTAGAAATCTTGGTCAACATACGTAACGTAGGTTGAATCAGTGGGTGAGAGGAGACTATTACCCTCCTATATTTTTCTGGCATCCAGGGGACAATTGAAATGTGATGTTCAAAAAAGGAATTTTCAATAGATACCCACTGCTTAGGTACAAATAAAGACCATTCAATTCACCGACGTAGGTGGGAAGCCTGCCAATAAAGCTCTGTGTTCGGCAGACCTAGACCGCCATGCAGTTTGTTTCATCAAGTGAGAAAAGGCCCTCAAATTTGGTAAAAACTCTTGACAAGCTTTAAAAAAGGACTTTGGGAGAAAAATTGGAAGCGCTTGTAGCAAAAACGGGGAAGGATATTCATTATGTAAAAATTATAATTTAAAGGTGTAATGCCTGCTGTTTTGTGTGTTTTCCTAGTTAGTGATGGGTGAAGCTTTGTTTGAAAACTGATGTTTTCAGTGTGTGTCTTTGTTTTCTGCTTTCAGAAAGCTCCTGTTTTGGGGGGTTTTCCCGGTCTCACACCAGTATTGTATTTGTCATTTGGCCTAATATTAACAAACTGCATTTTGTTCTATATTTTAAAATTAAAATGTATCAACGACTATGGTAAATTCTGTGTTCTGAATGCATATTGTATGGTCTTGCTTTACAGATCATTTTAATATGAGTGGCTTTAATTTTGGATCAACTGCCCCCACTGGAGGTTTTTCTTTTGGAACACCAAAAACCGCTGCTTCAACAGCAACCCCTGGGTTTTCGTTTGGAGGAGGAGGAACAGCTCCCTCTGGGGGCTTCAGTTTTGGTGGTACAACACAGAACCCTGTCTCATCATCAGGACAACAAACTGGACTATTCTCTTTCTCCACGACAGCTTCTCCGGCAGGCTCTACAGCTGGATTCAGTTTTGGGACACAGCCTACATCAACCACAGCTGCAGGTGGACAGACATTTGGGTGAGAATTACCTGTTAACTATTAAACACTCAAGCCTTTATTTATTTCATCACTGAGTGGAGTCATACTGTTAATATATGAAATTCTATAGGTTACTTTAATCCTACTTTGCAATATACTTTCTGGTTTTTGGCTGCTGTCCCTAGCCTTGTAAATGTGAAGTTCACAGGCATTTTTATTTGAAATCTGGACATATAGGTTAAACCCCATTCTGTCGGTGTATTTTACTAGAGGCTTGTCAACGCATATACTTTTTGTCTGGGGTACACTTTTATTTTTTATTTTTTTTTTTTTAAATATCTTGAAAATAAATTAGGGTATGGATACTATATAACTTTTCAAAATGTGGGTAATGGGCTCGCAAGCACTTTGTAATAGTTAAAGTGCACACATTTGAGCAATGTTACATATTTAAAATTAGCTTAATTAGGGTTTTTTTTTGTTTTCCTTTGGATCAAGAATAGGAAGGTTAGGTAGAATGGTTGAACTTGATGAACTTGGGTCTTTTTCAACCTTATGAACTATGTAACTATGTAATTTGATCATGCTAATGCAAAAAAAAATAAAAAAAAATCATGTGAATTGATGTTAGGCTTTTACCATGTCCATAAGCATAGTTGGTGCCTAGGATGTTTTGTGCTGCACTGTTTCATGAGTTTGCTACCAAGAACAGGGTTAAAACTTCTCTCCAACAAGATAATCTCCTATAAACAACTGCATAGAGTAACAGTTACTGTGATTCCAGGGTTGGCAGTAAAAGTGCAGATTTCACCCTTGATCACAGTTTAAGATTTACTGTCGGCGCCACATCTAACTAATCGTACCTGATTAATTGAACAAAAAAGTAAGACCAAGGGTTTAGGGCTGCAACTAACGATTATTTTCGTAATCAATTAGTTGGCCGATTATTTCTTCGATTAATCAGATAAAAAATGTAAAATTTTCATTTATTTAAAATAACGTAGGATGTTAAAAAATAATGGCAGAATAAAAAAAACTTTGATAAAAATGCATTTCTTGTTTTTATTTCCCAACCTGCCCCCCCGTTATGCACTACATACCCTATATGCCTTAAACCCCCCCAGATATGTTACTCCGTCTTCACCAGGTATGCCGTAGTGCACTCAGATTTGCAGACTCGTTCATAGACACAATACTTTTATAAATACAAGATTAATCTTCACTGCCCCCAGGATTTAAAGATTCCTCTCGGTTTGCCCCCCTTTACCTCTAACTGCACCTTAAGTAAACCTTTTTAAATGATTTAAATTAATCCTCAGTATTAAATTAATCCTAAAGAGAAAAACCCCCATCAACCACAACTGCCCCGTGTAAGGAACTGGGTCCATACAGAAGCCTAAAGATGGAGTTCAGGAGGTATTGCGCTGTAGTGGAGTTGGACAGGGCCTGATATAGGGCAACTGCACTCTCCCAGGTGGGCATCTAGGGTTGTGCAGCCACATACCAGCACCCTGACATAGCAGCGGATGTTGTCCAGAACAGAGCAGAACGAAACTTGGCTGGATGTGGAAATCTGAAACAAAACTTGGAGATATCCTGCAGGCACCCTGGCTGGCATGAGACATAGCATTAGAATCATGTGCAGGATGCTGCAGGCTGGAAGTAGGAAAGCTAAGCAGAGTATCAGGAGAAACATAGCAAGGAGGACAGAGCAAGGAACAGGGAGACCGAGCAAGGAACATAACCAGACAAGACATACATGATACAGGGCACAACAAAGGGCAGGGAACACAGGGGAAGGAGAGAGGAACCGAAATCCTCAGATGATTCAGGGAAGGAGGGCAAAGGTACATAAGAGACAAACATGAATACAGGAACTAGCCTAGGACTATGTGATAACAATTGGAGATTCCATCACATAATATGGCCATAGTATGCTTATCCCACCACTATGCCAAACTACTCCAATGTCGGTGGGTCCTAACACTAAAGCCTGCTTACCGAATTACTAATAAACTAAACATTGAATCCAAACACAGAACAGAGAAGGACATACCTTTAGACTGCAGACTGAGACAAACAGACACACCTTATAAAGGAAACAGGAGCTGAAGCAAAGAGAGCAGTACTAGAATCCAAGAATCAGAGGTACGGAACAGAGCATACGGAAATCCAGAAATGGATCATAGCAAAACATGGGAACTGAGGCAAGGCAGAAAAAAACAGAGATATGCAGCTCCGCAGCCTGGATGGACCCTGACACGCCCTAAATTAACCCTAAACACCCCATCAACCACAACTGCCCCTAAATTAAGTTTCAGCAGCCCAAATGTTAATGTTCTACTCACAGTTAGATGAGTTCCTGGGCCATGTGGATGCTATAGGAAATGGGTGGGGCCAATTGGCCCTGTCCCTGTCCCTTTTCTCCCTGCAGTCACTGCCGGTTGGCCCCGCCCCTTTCTTTCTTCCTGTCCTTCCTTGCAGTCAACGGGCAGTGACTGCAGTGAGGGACTGGTAAGCAGGAACTGCTGTGAGTCACACAAACTGATTATAAAACGAGGGGTATTTTTCAGAGCTCTGAAAAAACTCTCATTTTATAATTGATAAAAATCGATTCAACTAAACGATTTTCATTATCGATTAGTTGTTGCAGCCCTACAAAGGTTTAGCAAAAATAAAGTGCAGACACATAAAGGCTGCTAAACAAACAATTATTGTGTTTGTGTGTGTGTGTGTGTGTGTACACTCACTGACCACTTTATTAGGTACACCTGTTTAATTGCTTGTTAACACAAATAGCTAACCAGCCAATCACATGGCAGCAACTCTGCATTTAGGCATGTAGACTAGGGCTGCAATAACTAATCGATATAATCGATAATGAAATTTGCTGGCAACGATTTTCATTATCGATTAGTTGAATCGATTTTTATAAATTATAAAATGAGGGTTTTTTCAGAGCAAACTGAAAAAGCTCTGAAAAACACCCCTCATTATATAATCCGTTTCAGTGACTCACAGCAGCAGTTCCTACTTACCAGTCCCTCCCTGTAATCACTGTGACAACTGGCCCTGCCCCTTCCTTCTGCCAGAACCACATGGCTGTGACACTCATCTAACTGTATAAATATAAGTATAAAATTAATATTTGGGCTGCTGAAAGTTGGAGGAGGTGGGGGTTAATTTAGGGGCAGTTATGGCTAATGAGGTGTTTAGGGGCAGCTATGGTTAATGGGGTGTTTAGGATTAATTTAGGGGTAGCTGTGGTTAATGGAGTGTTTGGGGTTAATTTGAGGCAGTTGTGGTTAATGGTGTGTTTAGGGTTAATTTAGGGGCTGCTGTGGTTGATGGAGTCTTTAGGGTTAATTTAGGGTAGTTGTGTTTGGGGTATTTAGAGTTAATTTAGGGGTAGCTATGGTTAATGGGGTGTTTAGGGTTAATTTAATGATGAGGATTGAGGGTTAATTTAATTAATTTAATAAAGTTAACTTAAGGTGCAGTTAGAGATAAAGGGGGGGCAAACTAAGGGGAATCTAAATCCTGGGGATGTCTGAATGTCTGGGGAGGATGGAGTGGTGTATCAGGGGGTATAAGGCGTATCAGGCACAGTGGCATATGTGGGAGGCAATGTGGAGTGGCATATGTGGGAGGCAGTGTGGAGTTGGTATATGTGGGAGGTGGCGTGGCATATGTGGGAGGCAGCGTGGCGTGGCATATGTGGGAGGCAGCGTGGAGTGGTATATGTGGGAGGCAGCGTGGCATGTCTGGGCTCAAATGTGCATAAATTGGGGGGGCTGGTTGGGAAATAAAGACAAGAAATGCATTTTATCAAAGTTTTTTTTATTCTGCTGTTTGTATTTAACATCATTTGTTAAATTATTTTAAATAAATGAAAAATGTACATTCTTTTTTTTATCTGATTAATCGAAAAAATAATCGGCCAACTAATCGATTATGAAAATAGTTGCAGCCCTAATGTAGACGTGGTAAAGACAACTTGCTGAAGTTCAAACCGACCATCAGAATGGGGGAGAGAGGGGATTTAAGTGACTTTGAACATGGTGTGGTTTTTGGTGCCAGACGGGCTGGTCTGTGTATTTCAGAAATTGGTGATTTACTGGGATTTTCATGCACAACCATCTCTAAGGTTTGCAGAGACTGGTCGGAAAAAGAGAAAATATCCGGTGAATGGCAGTTGTGTGGACGAAAATACCTAGTTGATGTCAGGAGAATGGGCAGACTGGTTCGGGATGACAAAAAGGCATCAGTAACTTAAATGACCACTCGTTACAACCAAGGTTGCAGCACTCGGGGTTTATACATATATATTTGTGTGTGTTTATATATAATGTGTGTGTACTATAAATACTATTTATGGGTATTTATACCACTTGAATAACATGTTCATTCTTAACAACACAGTTTTTTTTATTATTGTTATTATTATTTTACCCACAGAAACAATGCTCCCAAGATAAGCATTGGATCAGGAGTTCAACCAGCTGCAGGGAGTAATATAAGCAGCATCACCCAACAGTCAGTGCTCCCTTCAGGTGGTTTTTCATTTGGACTAAACTCTGGAAACACTGCACCTCCTGCTTCTGGTAGTGGTAGTTTTTCACTAAGTGGAGGAGTAATAAACACTACTGCTAGTAGTGCCTTTGGACAACAACAAGCACCTGCTGGGCTCACGTTTGGGACTTCTGTTTCCACAGCTGTAATACCAACATCCACTAATAGCCAAACTGCTACAACTTTCAACCTAGGTGTACCAACAGCAGGTAATAATAATGTATATTATCCCTTTTCTTTTTTTATGATTTTCTGTGACATTCCAAAAGCTTTCACTCCCCAAAGCTTTTTTTCGTCTGTTTCCATCTTTCATTCATGTCCTTTTCATACGTGTTTATGCCCATATTAATCTTTTTACCATTACTTCGGACAGCTTCCAGTTCTGGGTTTGGCTTGCCTTCTACTGTTCTTTCATCCATTACGTCAGCCCCTACCTCATCAACATCTTCCCAGGCTGTTGGATCCACTCCAAGTTCTGGCCTGAGCTTTGGGATTAAACCATCAGACACTGCTTCAGGTAATGTCACCACTAGATATTTAAAATATGCCACTAATATTTGACACTGGACATTTTACTCAATGTTTACAAATTATCAGCAAGGTAGGCCTTTTACATAATAGAAACATAGAATTTTACAGCAGGTAAGAACCATCTATTCAGCCCATTTTTACGATGTAAAGGGTTTAAACCCCTATCAGGTTTTTGGTCCGGTCCTACAATGAGGATAGCTTTATGTCTATCCCATGCCTGTTTAAATTCCCTTACTGTATTAGCCTCCACCGCTTCTGCTCGGAGACTGTTCTATTTATCTACTACCCTCTGAGTAAAGTAGAACTTCCTTATGTTACATCTAAGCCTCTTACCCTCTAGTTGTAGATCATGACCTCTTGTTCTAAAATTGCTCTTCCTTTCAAATAAGCTTGCTTTCCTCCAAGTTATTAAGAACCTTTTACTGTTCTACAAACCACTTACCATTTTGTTGCTCTCTGAACTCTTTTCAATATCCATACCCGTATCCTTCTTGAGATGGGCTTTCCAGAACTTTATGCAATACTCTAGATGAGGCTTGACCAAAGATCTGTAAAGTGGCGTAATCGCCTCCCTCTTCCTGCTACGAATGCCTCTCCCTGCTACGAATGCCTCTCCCTATGCAACCCAACATCCTGCTTGCTTTTTCATGTGCTTTATTACATTGTCTGCTTACCTTCAATTCATCAGAAATAATTACTCATACGCCCCTCTCTTCCGTTGTTCCTGACAGAGCAATGTCCCCAATGCTATATTCTTCCCTGTGTTTATGTCCCAAGTGCAATATTTTACATTTATCAACTTTAAATTGTACCTGTCATCCTCTTGACCATTTTTCTTAAATCATTTGAGTAGGGCTAATCAATAATGAAAATCGTTGTCACCGATTTTCATTATCGATTAGTTGAATCGATTTTATCAAACCTAAAATGAGGGCTTTTCCAGAGCGAATGCTCTGAAAAATACCCCTAGTTGTTTAATCCGACCTCAAATAGAGGTCAGATTATAACACTAAAATCCGGATCCCCTTCTGCTCTGCAGGGGAGCTGGATCATCCTTTCTAGAAGCCGGTGGGTGTCTGTCAGACAGCCTCTGCTTCTGCCCTCCACTTCCGCTGGGCTTCTATGACCTGAGTGCTGGCATCACATGTATTTCCGGTGCTTCCTCATCGCTGCGGAGTAAACTCCTCTCTGGCAGCCGGTGAACATTTGCGCGCAGACAGCCTCCGCTACTGCCCTTCACTTCCGCCGGGCCCTCTAAGCTTTATACCCCTCCTGATATGCCACTCTGCCCTCTGATATGCCTTATACCCCAAATATGCCACTGTGCCCCCAGATATGCCTTATAACCTCTATTTGCCACTGTGCCCCTGATATGTGACTGTGTCTCCCTTACCCCCTGTGCTTCAGACTCCTAGGTGTCTAGTGGGGGCAGCTGGTGAACGTCTGCGTGATGCGCGTAGACAACCTCTGCTGCTGGCCGGAACTTTCGCTGGAGCTTCTATGACTGAGCACCGGAAGATCATGTGACACCAGTGCTCCATCATAGAAGCCCCAGCGGAAGTGGAGGGCAGTAACGGAGGTTGTCTGTGCACATTGCACAGATGTCCACCGGCTGCCGGAGAGGAGGATCCAGGTCCCCTGCAGCGCTGCGGCGTATCCTTCTCTTTGGCAGATGGCGAACGTTGCGCAATGCGCGCAGACAACCTCTGCTGCTGCTGGCCGGTACTTTCGCCGGGGCTTCTATGGTGGAGCACCATAAGGTCATGTCACGCTGGTGCTCCATCATAGAAGCCACAGTGGAGGGCAGTAGCAGGGGATGTCTGTGCGCATCACATAGACGTTCGCCGGCTGCCAGAGAGGAGATCCAGGTCCCCTGCAGCGCTGCAGGGGATCTGGATCTTAGTGTTTTATAGTCCAACCTCTATTTGAGGTCGGATTGTAACACGAGGGGTATTTTTCAGAGCATTGGCAACGATTTTCATTATGGATTATTATCGATTAGTTGGCAGATTATTTTTTCGATTAATTGATTTAGGGCTGCAACAACTAATCGATTATGAAAATAATTGTTAGTTGCAGCAGTACGTTTGATTTGTTCCACCTGGAAGGTCTACCCTGTTGTAGACCTTTTTGTCATCTGCAAAAAGACATACCATACCATTGAGACCGTCTGTAATATTACTGATAAAAATATTAGTACTGATCCCTGAGGTACCCTGCTAGTACCAAGTCCTCCCTCGGAATATATACACAATTAACTACAACCTTCAGCCTTCAACTATTCTGGGATCCAGATCCAAAGACTGCAATTTACTTATAAGTTTTCTATGGGCGACAGTGTTGAATGCCTTACTGAAATGTAGATAGGCCAAGGGGGAGCTGTTGATATAGCCTATTAACAGGATCTTTCTGTAGAAAACCCGTGCTGTTTCATGCAAGTTATGGACTGTCTGCTGGAGCTTAATCATTGCAAATTGTCGCAGTAACAACATCATTTTTCTTTAATGTCATTGGTAACATCTGAAGCAGATAAAGCAATTTCGGGAAGATAATCATTTAATATAAGTGACAGCGCCCCAAAAAGGAAAGATGGAATTTAGACCAAGTTGTAAAGGAGCGCTGCATTTGACATAGCAAAGGAGTGAAATTTAATTGATAAAGGTGTGATAAAATAGCCAAGATATTGAGTCCCAAATATCTCAGGATCAGGAGTGATCCTGTAGGCTGAAACCGCAATTGCAGGAAAACCTGCAATAGCGTTTTCAGCTGCCACGGGCAGCTTCAGGAAAGGGGGTTGAGTGTTGATTGGGTCCCCACACAAGTGTGGGGACCTGACACAACATCCCCCTGCTGCCTGATCGCTCCATGAGAGCGACAGGGCAGCGTTAACCCCTTTAATGCCGCAATCGCATTACGCATTATTGCAATCGCATTGTACGGGGCTCTGCTGCTGGTGGTCTGCCTAGAAGCCCAGGCAGGCCAGCAACAGCAAAAACGAGCCCCCCCCACAAGCCCTTTGATGACTCCTGTAGGCATGGAAGCCTACAGCAGTCATCAGAGAGACTCCCCCCTGCAATGGCTGGTCTATAGACCAGCAATTGCGTCCCAGCTGCCAGAGGCAGCTTCAGGGACAGGGGTAGAGGGTTCTTTGGTCTCCACATAAGTGTGGTAACCATAGATCAAAGCACCTACACAGAACACATTGCATAGGAAAATGACACTTTTCACATTTTGTTTTCTTGAACCAAAACATGGTGTTTAGAACTCTACGCCAGAGAACAAAACAAAACATATAAACATTAAAAAAAAAAAGAGAGAGGCGAGAAAACGGCAAAAGAGCCCTGTTTGCGAGGAAAAGGAAGATCTGAGCCCAGATCTTGATATGACCATTGCTACTACAGAACAGCAACTCCACGCAAGAAATCCGAGGCCTCCATTGGAATGTCAAAGAAACGGGGCTTGCCGTCATGGAAAACCTTAAGTCTCGCTGGATAGAGAAGAGCAAACTTCACTCTTTTGTCGTAAAGCTCAGTGCAGATTTTAGAGAACTGGCGCCTCTTGGTCGATACTGCGGCCGAAAAATCTTGGAAAAGAAGGAGTTTATGGTTGTTATATTGAAAGGATGAGATCTTTTGGTACGCCTCCAATATCTTCACCTTGTCAGTATAATTCAATACACGAAAAATCACTGGATGCACTGTGGGAGAGACTGGTTCACGCCCAACACGATGGGCTCGCTCAGTTGTCGACTGGCCCTGTGAGCAATAAACCCCCAAGGTCTTGGGAAGCCAATGTGTAACCAAATCATGCAGCGCTGGGGTGTTCACCTCCTCCGGTAGCCCTATAAGCCTAATGTCGTCATCCAGACGATCCTGAAGACTTGTGACCAAGGCCTCTTGAGATCGAATTGTGGCGGTTATTGACAGTGACTCTTTGACCCTGAGAAACAAGTTCCGCCAAAAAATCCGACTTGGAGTCCAGCAGTGGAGAGATGATGGTGATGAGATTCTGAGCTGTTAAAGGATCTTTGGATGGAAGTTCAGAAGCCGGGCTGGGATCTGACACTACTGGCGGAGCTGTAGTCTTTGTACTCGTAGTGGATTTATCTCTAACCTTGCCCTGTCTCGTGGATGACTTGGCAGGGGGATCCATGAATTTATCCATGAATGAGAGAATAGCGGATGAGGGGACCCCTCCCCAGCCAGTTAGAGAATAAAGCACTGAGAAAAAGTGGAGAGGAGGAGGAACACAGAATGTGTGATAGCAAAGTATAGCCTAAACAATGCCTCAGTTTAGGTAAACTGAACACGGTAAATTGGTTAAACAGCACAGCAAGCTGGATAGTCAATGCTTCAAGCTAATGCAGCAAGTTGGATAACTAAAGCCACAGGCAAATACAGTAAATTGGATAAACAATGCTTCAGGCTAGTACAGTAAGTAGGATAAACAGTGCCGCTGGTTAATACAGTGACATGGATAAACAGTGTTGCAAGCAATACGTCTAGTCGGAAAAAGAATGCCCCGTGTTGGTTCTGGAGATTAGAGAAGCAGCACCAAAGGCAGGTACCTTAATTGGATACACAATGCCTCAGGCAATATAGCTAAGTGAATAAACAACTCTACAAACAGATATAATAAAGGCAGATAAACAATACTGCAGGCAAATATAGTAAAGTGGGTAGAATACACCTCAGGCAAAAACAACACATTAGATGAACAATGCCCCAGGCAGTTACATCAAGTTGGATAAACAGAGCCTTAGATAGATGCACCAATGTAATTAGAAAATGCCGTAGGTAAACGGCAAATTCGCGAGTAAATATGCCAAATAATAAAAAATAACGAAGTCCCAATCCTAGCCCCACCACCCAACCTAACTATATCCCACCCTCAACCCCAAGCTAACTAATGACAAGGTCTAGTAAAGGACGGGTGGTACAGAGTCCGAAAAAGAAAACTATGAAAAAGTGCGTGAGCAAGTAAATATGTGATGCTGAGATAATCCTGTGGTATATAGCGCACAAAACCCAACATAGCTAAAACCTACCCGTATCCTTTAACTAACTAATACCAGCTGTCCAAAATTGTGTGTGAAATAAAAAGTAGCTGATGGTTAGGGATGAATTAAAAGAAAAGAAGCCTGCCGATCACGTAGGTGGGCCTACCTCACCGCCCCCTCAGGCCATCAAGCACTGGAGTGAGATTGAAGATCACAGCGGCTCCTGATGGGATAGCCTGTTGTATTCCTGGGCGGTTACATTCACGCGGCACCACACAGATAGGCCTGGCCACGGCCCAACTGCAGCAAATGCGGATGATTCTTCCACAGAGTCTAGCCCCAGTGATCCCCGTCCGCTGTGTAGCCCTGGACGCCACATCCAGAGGAGGAAGCAAGGACAGGCATCAATCCCGTAGCCTCCAACCAGGACCGTTGCTCTGGCTACGCAACCCCTTAGCGGGGGAGGGTAAGTTGATTTTCAGCGGAGAACAGGAATTCAGAGAAGGTAAGTAATGGATCACGGCTGAGCGACAACACTACCGTGGCAGCCGGGATGTATCGGCAAGGTGGTGTGGGCCCCACCTCAAGGCTTGCGGCTTCAACTGAGGGTGCGGCTTCCAAGCCACACCACGCGGTGTGGAAAATGCAGCTCCAAAGAAAAAAAGAACAAAATTAAGCCCAGTCGTACTGGTATGATAAAAATGTGATGTATGGCGTCCAGAAATATATTCTAGTACAGCCAGATGGAGATGGATTTATATCAGAGATGAGGAGTGCAGTTAAAAAGCAGCCATCTCAAGGGCCCGCCTCCCGCCTACCCTATTTTACCTTGATGCAGCCTTTCAGTGTGTAAAGTGTTACATACTGTTTTTAGCCCATTAATATAATACTAAAAAAGTGGCTCACAATAAAGTTTTATACCCAAGATCAAATTTTTTGCCACCTAAGGTATTGTCTTTACAAGATTCCTAAGTATTGTGCATTATGCAAAATTCATCCCCTGATTATTTTTCAGATACGTTATCAATTTACACTCCCAAAAAAGAATTCTGTTTTTTGAAACATAAGGGGATACTTGGGTTCAAGCAATACATCCTCTCAAAGCACTCCTGGTCTGACGTAAAGCTGTGAAAACATCACCAGTTACTATGTAGCCTTTCTCATCTATAAGGGCAAGGACAGCATCCTTGAACCACCTGGTTGCCTTCGTTGATGTGGGGACTAATCCTGATTTACCCATACTTTTGGACAGTTTTTACACCAATGTCCTGTGATTTGAATTATTATATTGCCTGATCACTGTGACTTGTGTAACTATATACCAGCATAGGGTAGGTTACAAAAAGAACTTGCAGAGGCCAGGCTTACAAGGGTTGAATGCCCTTCAGCAACAGTAAAAATATAAAACAAATATAAAATACAAGGAGACAACATGGCCGTTCCATGTATCTGTCTGTCCCAGAAGGATTTTTATGAAAGCTTATGATAAGTGTGATGGGACAAAAATAAGTCATAGCGGTCCACTGCAAGAATCACAAAACTATTTATACACCCAAAATAAAATCAGGAGTATTATCTCATCAACTACCAGACAGCCCCGTGCCTCCATACAGTTCTTTGGCCAGCAATGCCCACCCGACAGAGTCACTATTTTAGGGTTACCGTTGGAGAGCTCAGGATCCAAGGATGTTATGGCGGTAGCCAGACCAGTTTCATAGCTGCAGCAGGGTAAATCCTGGTTCTAAAGATGGGTAATAAAACCAGGTTTCCCAAATGAGCTCCCTCCCCATAACCACCACTGATTGTGGCCCACAACGAGCTTTCTGGTTCAGAAATTGAAGAAGCAGAGGGCACCTACTGGAAGAACAGTGGGTGAAATTAAGAGATGCTTCAGGACCTAACAGAAACAAAGCAACATGGCAATTTAGTTTGAGAATAAGTCCCAAATCAAGCAAGTTAAACCCTTTTACATATTTTTCCTGCTTTTTGACATTTAACTCCATCCTAAATGTGCCTCCCATGCCATATGTTTACAGTTACCTACATGTGCTGTGTGTGCAGGCTTTTCATAGAAATATTTAATGTATTATTTGGTTTGCTATTTATTTGGGTATAAAATGCCCCCCCCCTTTTTTTCACACGTTTGTAGCATTATGTAATGGTATTTGTTTCAGATGCTTGAGTAAACAGTCCAGAATTGTTGTGCCTCGATAAAGGCTCACTTAGGGTTGAAATGTTGGGCTTTGACTGTAAATCCTTTATGAATATATATTCTGTTTTCTAACAGCTGTGGCAAATGTAAACTCTACATCTACCACACATTCCCTGTCTTCCCTCATTGGATCCTCTGGGACTTCTCTCTTCTCTCCTGTAGTTAGCTCCACTGCTTCAACTCCTGTAACAACCACCACTACTACTGGATTAACATGTAAGTGCATCACTTCAGTTTGGATATAGACAATCTTTCAAATAATAACAACATTGGCAAAGTTTGAAAGATGTTGAACTTGGTACTGATGTTAAAATGCCATTTTTTGTATTAGACAGTTGTTCTGTAGGATTCTACATTTATCAATGATTAAATTAGAATGTGACCACAGAGTTAAAATAATGCATTTAGACTTTAGCAAAAACCAAGGCGATATGAGCAGACATGGCTTTAAAATATATGCATCTTAGAGTCTTCCTGCGATTGAAGACAGCCATCCCTTGCTGATCCCTATAATTGTAACCCTTGATCACTTGACAAGAGAGCTATAAAAGTGTACCAGGCAAGGCAGATTGCATAGCCTCCCAATATTCTGCTTCTCTTCATTTGCCTCAATCCATAGCACACATGGACATGAACATCTGTTTATATGTACTAACCTGTTTTGTTGAGGATCCAAACCAAATGTATTTGTAAATATATATACCCATTATATGACAGCGCTATATAAAACAATAATAATGCTAGTAGCTATGAAAACAGATGTGTGACCAGCATTTGAAGACCCTTTCTAACAAACCTCTTTGTATGTTTAAATGTGATTAACATGTGATTCTGTTTTAGTGGGCTCTTCTGCTGCATCCCTGAATTTTGGACTGAAGATTCCAGCAAGCAGCGCTGCCCAAGGAAATGCCCTGACCACCAGCAGTAAGAAAATAATAACAAAAAAGGGGGAGTCCATTAGCAGCAGATTCCTCATTGCAGAATTATGCTCTCCGCTGCACTCCTTGTGCAAGGCGATCTGTAATCTCTCTAATCAACCAGACCATTTTTACAGTCTGTGCCCTGGTGCTGGGATATATTCTTGCTCACAGGGCCGGACTGGGACTGAAAAGCAGCCCTGGAAAAATTTGGAGAGCAGCCCCATATAGTTTATCTCACGGTGAAGCTCTTATACCCACACGCACTCCTTATACACACCCGAGTCACACTATGTGCCATTCTTTTTATCTCATTATTTGTATTAAAATGCCAGAAAGCAAAAGTGTTAAAAGGCCCTAATAAATGAAATACATTACACATAATGGGATCAAAACATTTACTACTGCAAACATTTTTAGATGAAAAAGTTCCATTTTATTCAGTGGAACTAAACACTGATCACATTATTCTTCACGATATTCAGGTAAGAAACTTTTATTTCTCTATTAATTCATGTAGACTATTTTTTTCCATATTTAATAAAAGCTATGATTGAGACATGTTTGGTTTTTATTTCCTTTCATTTGACAACCTACCCCCGAGTTATGCACCTCTGCCCCCAGGCTTGCCACTCTGCCCCCCTGATATGCCTTCTAACCCCCTATATGCCACTCTGCCTCCAGAAATGCCTTATACCCCCTATATGCCACTCTCTCCCATTATATGCCTTTTAACCCCCTTTTTGCCACTCCACCTCCAGATATGCCTTTTGACCCCCTATATGTCACTCTGCATCCAGAAATGCCTTATACCCCCTATATGCCACTCTGTCCCATGATATGCCTTCTAACCCCCTATATGCCACTCTGCCATATAGGGGGTTAAAAGGCATATCATGGGACAGAGTGGCATATAGTGGGTATAAGGCATTCCTGGAGGCAGAGTGGCATGAAGGGGGTTAAAAGGCATATCATGGGGCACTCTGCCTCCAGAAATGCCTTATACCCCCCATATGCCACTCTGCCTCCCTGATATGCCTCAACCCTCCTATATGCCCCTCTGCCCCGTGATATGCCTTTTAACCCCCTTTTTGCCACTCCACCTCCAGATATGCCTTTTGACCCCCTATATGTCACTCTGCATCCAGAAATGCCTTATACCCCCTATATGCCACTCTGTCCCATGATATGCCTTCTAACCCCCTATATGCCACTCTGCCATATAGGGGGTTAAAAGGCATATCATGGGACAGAGTGGCATATAGGGGGTATAAGGCATTTCTGGAGGCAGAGTGGCATAAAGGGGGTTAAAAGGCATATCATGGGGCACTCTGCCTACAGAAAAGCCTTATGCCCCCTATATGCCACTCTGCCTCCCCAATATACTTTATACCCTCCTATATGCCCCTCTGCCCCATGACATCCCTTTTAACTCCCTTTATGCCACTCTGCCTCCAGATATGCCGTTGACCCCCTATATGTCACTCTGCATCCAGAAAGGCCTTATACCCCTATATGCCACTCTGGCATATAGGGGGTTAAAATGCATATCATGGGACAGAGTGGCATATAGGGGGGTATAAGGCATTTCTGGAGGCAGAGTGGCATAAAGGGGGTGAAAAGGCATATCATGGGGCACTCTGCCTCCAGAAAAGCCTTATACCCCCCTATATGCCACTCTGCCTCCCTGATATGCCTCAACCCTCCTATATGCCACTCTGTCCCATGATATGCCTTCTAACCCCCTATATGCCACTCTGCCATATAGGGGGTTAAAAGGCATATCATGGGACAGAGTGGCATATAGGGGGTATAAGGCATTTCTGGAGGCAAAGTGGCATGAAGGGGGTTAAAAGGCATATCATGGGGCACTCTGCCTCCAGAAAAGCCTTATGCCCCCTATATGCCACTCTGCCTCCCCGATATGCTTTATACCCTCCTATATGCTCCTCTGCCCCATGATATACCTTTTAACCCCCTTTATGCCACTCTGCCTCCAGATATGCTTTTTGACCCCCTATATGTCACTCTGCATCCAGAAATGCCTTATACCCCTATATGCCACTCTGGCATATAGGGGGTTAAAAGGCATATCATGGGACAGAGTGGCATATAGGGGGTATAAGGCATTTCTGGAGGCAGAGTGGCATATAGTGGGACACACTTACATATACACACACATGCCGATACACACACATGCACAAATACAAAAAAACATTATACAGTACAAAAAATAAATTTTTTTACTCACCTTCTACTTCTCTTGACTTCCTGGTAGCTGCACACTGTTCTCTTGACATCCGGTGGTGCAGCAGTCTGAGTGCGAGGGGGCGGAGCTTCCACCTCACGCTGCTCCCATCACTATGCAGCCATCAGGCTGCTGGGAATGTAATCTAAACGGCCGGTGCGTGCTGATGCCGCCGGCCGAAGCTACTTTAACACTTTTTTTTTATTTATATGGTAAGCTGGATCGGCTTGCCATATAAAACTAAAAAAAAAAGTATTAAAGCAGAGCCGGCCGGCGGCATCAGCTCGCGCCGGCCGTTTAGATTACATTCCCAGCGATCTGACGGCCGCATAGTGATGGGAGCAGCGTGAGGGGTGAAAGGTCAGTGTGAGGGGGCGGAGCTTTCACCCCTCACACTGCTCCCATCACTAAACGGCCATCGCACACGGCTGCTGGGTGCTGATGCCGGCCGGCCGCATCAGCACACGGCGGCCGCTTTGATTAGAATTCGGGCAGCCTGGGGGGCAGCTCAGCCGCTGTCTTCATGGCCGCCCAGCCCACGGACCTTCCGGCCCACCGGGAAATTTCCCGGTATCCCGGTGGGCCAGTCTGGCCCTGCTTGCTCAGCATAGAGCATGGTGACATGGGAATTGGCTCTATGGCAGATGTCTTGCCCAGGGTTGTACCCATCCTAAATACATTGCTAGGAAATAATGTTATTTTCAACACTTCACTTTTGTTTTCCTGCAGCCTCTCTTGGAGTAAAGCCCCTGGTTGGTATGGTAGGCCAAGCTGCGACTGCTAGTGCTAGTGTAAGGTAAGACCAGAAAAAACAGGGCAACTATTCGAATGCTACATTTTTGTTTGTTTCTTCATATTAGTAAACATGAGTCCCTATCTCCTTGAAACCTGTTTATCTTTTCAGTAGGGCTGCAACCAACGATTATTTTCATAATCGATTAGTTGGCCGATTATTTTTTCGATTAATCGGATAAAAAAAATGAATGTAAATTTTTCATTTATTTAAAATAATTTAATAAACAAATGATGTTAAATACAAACAGCAGAATAAAAAAAACTTTGATAAAAAGCATTTCTTGTCTTTATTTCCCAACCAGCCCCCCCAATTTATGCACATTTGAGCCCAGACATGCCACGCTGCCTCCCAGACATGCCACTCCACGCTGCCTCCCACATATGCCACTCCACGCTGCCTCCCACATATGCCACTCCACGCTGCCTCCCACATATGTCACTGTGCCTGATACGCCTTATACCCCCTGATACACCACTCCATCCTCCCCAGACATGCCACGCTGCCCTCCCTGCATATGCCACTCTACCCCTAGATATGCCACTCTACCCCCAGATATGCCACTCTACCCCCAGATATGCCACTCCACTCTACCCCCAGATATGCCACTGTGGCCCCAGATATGCCTTATACACCACTCCGTCCTTTCTGCAGTGGGCCACTTCATCAGAATTGTATACGTGCGAGGGCCGCACTCATTTTTCACTGTGAGAAAATATGGCCTTTAATAAAACATGCAGATTAAAATAAAGTAAATGACACAAAACCTTTTCCTCTTTTCCTCTTTCCACTTTTCCTCTCACTGATTTCTTGGCCTAGACAGTTTTGTGACTACACATTCAGGATAATTAAAAATGAAATAGTTCTATTTATTCTAGGGATGCACCAAATGAAAATTCTGGACCAAAGCATTCACGGTTCACTTAGCCAAAACCGAAAATGACCCCCCACCTTTAAAAATAATAAAAGTAGGTAACACACCAAAATTGGACAAAAGAAATTAGCAATAAGACTTCGCATTATAGGAGTATGATTGCTAACAGCAATCACACTCCTATCATACCCAGGCAACCAGTAAATGCTGGTACCTAGGCATGATGGGACTGTGCTTGCTGTTAGCAATCACATTCCTATCACGCCGAGTCAGCCAGTACATGCTGGTACAGGGTGGCTGTAAGTGATGTGTAGACCCCATACTGCTGGCACCATCAATACACAAGGGGGGCAGCTAGCTAGGTTTCAGCATGTACTGGCTGACTTGGCATGATAGGAGTGAGACTGCTAACAGCAATCACAGTCCCATCATGCCTAGGTTCCAGCACTTACACATCCATGCTATCACACACACTCATTCATTCATATACTCATTCATTCACAGATTCATTCCCTCAATCACGCATACTCATTCAAACACCCTCCCCACCCCCTTACCTGAACTGCAGCTCCTCGATGCCGCTCACAGACTTCAGCAGAGGGCGCGGCCTCCCTCTGCATTCTCTAGTATTGTACAGAGGGAGCAGGACCGGAGCAGAGTCATGTGATGTCACGTGAACTCTGCTGGTTTCCGCTTCCTCTGTGCAGTACAGAAGACCCTCCCACAGGTAAGTAGCAGGGCTCGAGGTGCGGCCCGCGTAAGATCGGTTGCCCTGGCTGCCGATCTTACGCGGGCCGCACCTCGAGGTCTCGCGGGCCGCATGTTGGACGCCCCTGGTATATGCCTTATACGCCCAGATACGTCTTCCCCAGATATGCCTTATACCCCCCGATATCTCATAGTGCCCTCATAGAGTCACAGACCCGTTCGCATCACACTGACACCATACTTTTATAAATAAGTACTGGGTTAATCTTCACTACCCCCAGGATTTAGATTCCCCTTAGTTTGCCCCCCCCCCTTTATCTCTAACTGCAACTTAATTTAACTTTATTAAATTAATTAAATTAACCCTCAGTCCTCATTAAATTAACCATAACTACCCCTAAATTAACTCTAAATACCCCATCAAACACAACTACCCTAAAATAACCCTAAACACCCCATTAACCATAACTGCCTCTAAATTAACCCTAAACACCCCATCAACCACAACATCCTCTAAATTAACCCTAAAGACCCCATCAACCACAACAGCCCTTAAATTAACCCTAAACACCACATTAACCATAACTGCCTCAAAATTAACCCTAAACACCCCATCAACCACAACATCCCCTAAATTAACCCTAAAGACCCCATCAACCACAACAGCCCCTAAATTAACCCTAAACACCCCATTAACCATAACTGCCTCTAAATTAACCCTAAACACCCCATCAACCACAGCATCCCCTAAATTAACCCTAAAGACCCCATCAACCACAGCATCCCCTAAATTAACCCTAAACACGCCATTAACCACAGCTGCTCCTAAATTAACCCTAAACACCCATTAACCATAGCTGCCCCTAAATTAACCCTAAACACCCCAGTAACCATAACTGCCCCTAAATTAACCCTAAACACCCCAGTAACCATAACTGCCCCTAAATTAACCCTAAACACCCCATTAACCATAGCTGCCCCTAAATTAACCCCCACCTCCCCTAACTTTCAGCAGCCCAAATATTTATTTTATACTTAGTTAGGTGAGTGTCACAGCCATGTGGTTCTGGCAGAAGGAAGGGACGGGGCCAGTTGTCACAGTGATTACAGGGAGGGACTGGTAAGTAGGAACTGCTGCTGTGAGTCACTGATACAGATTATATAAAAATCGATTTTCATTATCGATTGTTATCGATTTTATCGATTAGTTGTTGCAGCCCTACTTTTCAGTTAGAAGTACTGCCCATTACTGACCTGAAGGCAAACTCTATGAAACATTAGTCTTTGTAGGTGTGTGTGCCCAGGTGACTGGGAGCCCCCATTTAATCTCTCTCAGTGCTATACAACTTGTTGCTGAATTTGCCACACCGTACCATTGGGCCTAGCTTAAGAGATGTTGTGTAGGTTACAGAATAGTTTGTGTGGGTTCTGTTTATTTGCATTTTTATTTATAAGTTCAAATTATTAAACATAAATCTTTACTTTCATGTTGTTACGATAATAATATCAGACATATTCTTGCATACCATCAGCCAACCAGTTATGACCTATGCCCAACTTGAAAACCTAATCAATAAGTGGAGTTTGGAATTAGAGGATCAGGAGAAACACTTTTTGCAGCAAGCCACACAAGTCAATGCCTGGGACAGAACACTTATCCTTAATGGAGAGAAAGTAAGTTTTTAAACTGTTGTGCTACAGCTGGTTTTTGTGTTTTACATTTATTTTTTACAATTTTCCCTGTTATTACCTAGATCACTGCATTACACAGAGAGATGGAAAAAGTGAAACTGGATCAGAAAAGGTAGGTTGCGGAAGATTCTAGCTAAGCAATGAGGGGTCACTTGTATATGGGAGGGGGCACTTAGTGAAAAACTTGGTGTAAAGGTGTATTTATGGAGTATATTTTCTGCTAGATAAAAATTTTGTCAAGTTTTTTTTTTTTTTTTTTTCCCAGCAGTTGCTTGCTTTTTGACAATTTGCCTTAAACTTGTTCACTGTTTCTAGGTTGGACCAGGAGTTGGACTTCATTCTGTCACAGCAGAAAGAACTGGAGGATCTTTTGATCCCACTTGAGGAATCTGTTAAGGAGCAAAGTGGAACTATCTATTTGCAACATGCAGATGAAGAGAGAGAAAAGACGTAAGTTGGAATAAAGTACAATAAATGTGTATTCCTGTGGATAAATGAAGTACTGTAGATGTAATAAGGACCATTTACCTCTTTATTCACGTTATGTTGAAGGTTGTTTAGGGGATAGGAGACGTTTAGATGAGCCAAAAGACAAATTCCTCACTTCTTGTACACTTAGTTGTGCATGAATAAGACTGGAGCCTGCGAGTAACATATTACTTCCAACGCTATAGAAAAGTTAAAAGGTCCAACACTTTAGGGCATGTTAATGCAGTGTAACCTCAGTACTCAGTGTTGCATTGGTATTGTGTCGAAACAGAAAATAGTCTTAATGCTTAAAGATACATTTTTATTGTTGGTTATTTATCAAGAATAGGCCCTGGCAGCTTATGCAACATTAGACTTCACTTGTGTGGATAAAACAGCAAACACTTAGAATACATCAGGTACTTGAAACAGCAGCCAGCACAGGAAAACAAAGGAAAGTGAATAAAGGAGGGACTGGACTTCCTTACTGTAAGTGTACCAAAGACTTCACAGGCATATACAAACAGTAATCAGAACCACACATCTACATCTACAGAACTATCTACAGCTCAAGTGCTATTATACAGTATATTGCTGTTGTATTTCCCAAAATGTATATGTCAAAACAAATAGACTTCACATGATAACGATGCAAGTCCCAGCCAGAGGGAATTGTTTTTGTTATTCAAAAGTCACCTAATCGCCTAATCGTTTTCCTGGAATGAAACATCCAGAGACTAGGCTTTTCAATTTAGTTTACTTTATGTTAAAGGGGCGGTCTAATGTACCCCTACTATAGAAAAATGCATATTTTAATGTACTCTGTAAGTAGTTTAACTCACTAAAGACAATTGATGTACCGGTTGGGCCATGTGGTAAATGAGCTTAGAAAGCGATCAACCATCACTTCCTTTTAGGGACTACGCACCTATGTTATGCATTAAAGTACATGTGATGGCTAAAGTATCCTCACAATTTGGTACACAAGTTGTCACGGTCAGGACTACTTGCGAAGCCGTGACTGTGTGGAGGGCGTGGGCATGAATTTTGATACCGGATTCGTGAGAAATCCGAATTAGAACATTTATCTCTCTCTCTCTCTCATATATAGATAGATAGATAGATATATCTATATAGATATATATATCTATATATATATATATATATATATATATATATATATCTATATATATATATCTATATATATATCTCAAACCACCCGGGCAAATAAATTAGGGCTGCAACTAACGATTATTTTAATAATCGATTAGTTGGACGATCATTTTTTCGATTAATCGGATAAAAAAATACATTATTTTAAATTGAAGAAAAATTGCAATAAAAAAACGTACAATTTACACTTTCATCTCTTTATTGCAATGGCCTCTCTCTATTCACCTTCTTATTTTACTCAAAAAGAGAGGTTGGAATGCAGCACTCAGCAGTGAAATGGTGCACGAGCCAGGGTACCACCAAGTCCCTCAATAAATCCAAAATAAAGAAGCAGAGGCTCAGCACTTCAAATGATAAGGTGAGTTTATTTCACACAGGCAACGTTTCGACGCACAGGTCTTTCTCAAGCCTTAGGGTTGAGAAAGACCTGTGCGTCGAAACGTTGCCTGTGTGAAATAAACTCACCTTATCATTTGAAGTGCTGAGCCTCTGCTTCTTTATTTTGGACTTCTTATTTTACTGACATAATAATAAAAGCTACAAGAACCCAAACACAGTGTTTCTCAAACTAGGTTTTAATACAAAGTTATTAGTAAATATTAATTCATATGTTAACTATTTTTCATATTTAATAAAAACTGAGAAAAAAGCCTTGTTTACATTTTTTTATTTACCAAACTGCCCCCAGTTATGCACATCTGACCCCCAGCTTGCCACTCTGCCCCCATATATGCCTTATACCTCTTATATGCCAGATTCCACTGTGCCCCCTTCACTTTGGCTCCTCCCCTCCCATACATCACTTTGCCTCCTCCCCCTCCCATACTCCACTCTGCCTCCTCCCCCTCCCATACATCACTTTGGCTCCTCCCCTCCCATACTCCACTTTGCCTCCTCCCCCCTCCCATACTCCACTCTGCCTCCTCCTCCTCCCATACTCCACTCTGCCTCTCCCATACACCACTCTGGCTCCTCCCCCTCCCATACACCATTCTGGCTCCTCCCATACTCCACTCTGCCTCCTCCCCCTCCCATACATCACTTTGGCTCCTCCCCCTCCCATACATCACTTTGCCTCCTCCCCCCTCCCATACTCCACTCTGCCTCCTCCCCCCTCCCATACTCTACTCTACCTCATTTGCTCTGAAAAAAACCTCTTTTTATAATCGATAAAAATCTATTCGATTAATCGATAATGAAAATCGTTGACAACGATTTTCATTATCGATTAGTTGTTTCAGCCCTAAAATAAATATATATATATACACACACACCGTATTGGCTCGGATATAGGCTGCCCCCGTATATAGGCCGCACACTAAAAGTTTGGTGCTTTTTTAAAGAAAATTTTTTTCTTTAAAAAAAGCACCAAATAAACATGCTGCCACTCTGTCCCTCCCCCCCGAGATATGCTGCCACTCTGTCCCCCCCCAACCTATGCTGCCACTCTGTCCCCCCCCAACCTATGCTGCCACTCTGTCCTCCCCCCCGAGATATGCTGCCACTCTGTTCCCCCCCCCGACTTACCAGAGCAGACTCCCGGGTGTCTTGCGGGGCCGGAGGGGGACATCTATGCACATCGTGTATACAACTCCCGGTGCCAGCACTCAGCGGAAGTGCCAGCACCGGAAGTTGTATACGCGTATTGCGTAGATGTCTTCTGCCGGCCCTGCAAGACACCCGGGAGTCTGCTCTGGTAAGTCGGGGGGGGGGATGTAAAATGCATCATGCGGACGTTCACCGGCAGCGACGCATCGCCGCTGCCGGTGAACGTCCACGCGATGCGCTTAGACAACCTCCCGTGCCGGCACCCCCCCCCCGTGGGAAGTGCTGACACGGGAGGCTGTCTGAGCGTATCAGACAGTAGGATACAGGTCCCCTGCACCGCTGCGGGGGATCTGTATCCTGACCCCGTTGCCTGCCCGGCGCCCGGGACATGCAGTCGGGCGCTAGACCCCGAATATAGGCCGCACCCCCACTTTAAAGACTTAAAGTGGGGGGAAAAAGTGCGGCCTATATTCGGGCCAATACGATATATATATATCTCCTCTAGAAATTAGTAAATAACAATTTGGTAACGTGATCCTCTCTTAGGGTTTGTGGATATCGATACAAGAGCCCAAAGACAGATTTAGATTATGAATATTTTATTAACAGACAAAGATTACACAGTGCCACAATTACAAAAAACAAGACATACAAAAAAAAAATAAAACAGGCAAACAGTTCTTAAAAACAATGGGACTTAAACACAGGACCCTCACTCACGGGGTTTCTTTAATAAGATGGTTTCTTATGATGTTGTTCCGATCAGAGTATATCATGGAGTTCCCATACACCACTCTGGCTCCTCCCCCTCCCATACGCCTCTCTGCCCGGCTCCCTGGTGTCTTGTGAACCTCCGTTGCTGACAGGAGGCAGAGTGGGAGGAGGCAGAGTGGAGTATGGGAGGGGGGGGAGGAGGCAAAGTGGTGTATGGGAGGGGGGGAGGAGGCAAAGTGGTGTATGGGAGGGGGGGAGGAGGCAAAGTGGTGTATGGGAGGGGGGGAGGAGGCAAAGTGGTGTATGGGAGGGGGGAGGAGGCAGAGTGGTGTATGGGAGGGGGGAGGAGGCAGAGTGGTGTATGGGAGGGGGGAGGAGGCAGAGTGGTGTATGGGAGGGGGAGGAGCCATAGTGGTGTATGGGAGGGGGGGGAGCCATAGTGGTGTATGGGAGGGGGAGGAGCCAAAGTGGTATATGGGGAGGAGGCAGAGTGCTGTATGGCGAGGGGGAGGAGGCAGAGTGGAGTATTGAGCATTTTTTTTTTATCCGATTAATCGAAAAAATAATTGTCCAACGAATCGATTATTAAAATAATCGTTAGTTGCAGCCCTAGTATGTTCTTGGATAGGTACTTGATCTTCAGGATCGCTGAGGGGGGGGCGGCGGAAATATAAGGGCTCTAAAAATAAGGCTTTGGACACTGTTATGTATGTGAACTTTTCCATATCACAGACTTCATGGAACATTTCTACTGATGTTTGGGGTAAGATCCCGCTACGAGGGGGGATCTAACCGAGATATTGTGTATTATATTTGTCTTATGTCTAAAACAACTGTTGTGTGATTTGTAACGTGCAGAATGTATGGCTCTTGGTCTTAATAAAAAATGTTATGGGGGAAAAGTGACTTCTTCATAATGTTTTATGTTCACAGGTACAAGCTGGCAGAAAACATTGATGCACAGCTTAAGCGTATGGCCCAAGATCTCAAGGATGTTATAGAACACCTTAATACCTCTGCAACTCCAGGAGACACCAGTAACCCGGTCAGGACCCAATTTGTCTCTTTCTACAGTGATTACTCTCTTAAAATAGTTCCGATCAGCATCCCCTCCTTGTGCCACATGGACAGAAGACAGGAGAGAGAGAAAAAATAAGAATGAAACTACATTTCTTAATGGTTCTTTCTCTGTAGGTTTTACTTATTCTAAACCCTAAGGCAGGGGTGTCCAAGTTTTTTCTGCAGCGGGCCACAAAAATGTATATGTGAGTGGGCCACACTAATTTTTCACTGAGAGAAAATATGGCCTTTACTACAGGGCTTGACAAATCTCAGGCGCCAGGTCGCCATGGCGACTGAGAATTTTGTCCTTGCGCCTAGGTGTTTGTCAGCCTGTCAAAAAAATTTAGCACCGTGGTGCAACAAGAAACGCTGCTGGGATGCACCGGCTGAAAATATTATTTTCGGCAAAATGCAGAAATAATAATAAAAAAAAAAACTGCCGAAAATAATCCCCCGCAGGGGCCGGACTGCTTAACTGTGTGTTGCTCTTAATGTGTGAGCAGCGTCTCTTGTACTGGCCACAGAAAGCAGGAAACCAGAGGAGTCACGTGAATTAATCTCACGTCAGATGACTGCTCCATTCCTCCTCCCAGTGGGCGGGACAAGAGAAGTTTGTGCAGAGAGAGAAGCAGCAGGGCCCCTACGGAAGTCTGCGAGTGAGAGATTCCAGGTTTCAGCATGCCTGGGCATGATATGAGTGTGATTGCCGTTAATTATATATATATATATATATATATATATATATATATATATATATATATATATATATATATATATATATATAATTATGATTAACAGCAATCACACTCATATCATGCCTAGATTTCAGCATGTACTATTATATATACACACACACATTTTTTCAATAAATACAGATTCCTTTGTCAACCATTTTCATTATCGATTAGTCGAATGATCGATTCGTTGTTAAGCTGTCGGCTCGCTTCACCTCCTCCACGATACTTGTCTGCTACTTGGTGTGAGTGTAATGTGCAGTGCTGGGTCAAAATGTGAGTGTAGGGCAAAAAAAAATCCTGACTCTTAGATTCAAAACAAATTTGTCAAGCCCTGCTTTAATAAGATATGCAGATTGAAATAATTTTCAACAACATTGAACGCAAAACCTTTACTTTTCCTCTCACTGATTTCTGGGCCTAGAAAGTTTTGTCCTCTGAAGTGACTACAAATTCAGGAGGGCGTTTTATGTCTGGATTAGTAAAATTAAATAGTTCTATTTATTCCTACAGTAAGTAAAGTGCCAGGACAGGCGCTGCCACACCCAAACACACACACACCAGGACACGTTCTGCCACACTGACACCCACAGCACATATATATATAAACGTATTGGCTCGATTATAGGCCGCACCCTAAAAGTTAGGTGCTTTTGTAAAGAAAAAACTTTCTAAGTGAAAAAAACACTCAGTGGAACAGATATGCTGCCACTCTGTCCCCAAGATGTGCCCCCCCCCCTAGACTGACCGCTGCAAACTCCCCGGGGTCTTACAGGGTCGACGGGGACATCTATGCAGTACGCGTATTCAACTTCCGGTGCCGGCACTTCCCACGGAAGATTGTTAGCGTACATCGTGCAGACGTTCACCGGCTGCGGCGATGCGAGCATAAACAACCTCTGCTGCCGGCACGTTTTCGCGATGTACGCTAACAATTTTCCTTGCCGGGACTCCCCCGTTGGAATTCCCGGCAAGGGAGATTGTTAAAGCACATTGTGCAGACGTGCCGGCAGTGGAGGTTGTTTACACGCATCGCCGCTGCCGGTGAACGTCTGCACAATGTGCTTAGACAACCTCGTGTGCCAGCACCCCCCCCCCGTGGAAAGTGCAGCAGGGAAGTTTGAGCGTATCGGAGTGTAGGATGCAGGTCCCCTGCACCGCTGCGGGGGATCTGTATCCTAACCCTGCGGCGGGGCAATATAATACAGGGCGTCGGGCGATATGAATTGTGCATTCCTGCGTTAGACCCTGGATATAGGCCGCACCCCCACTTTAAAGACTTAAAATACGACTATATATATATCTGACTAATTGGTTTCCTTCGATGAGTCCATTCACACCCCCCCAATACTGCAGGGCAGCATTTAGCTGGGCTGGTCAGCAATATGTAAAAGTTGTGTGTCCTGGAAAACATGGCCGATGTGGTCACCCTAATGCCCCCGCACCCTTGTGTATTGCCCCTCTCAGCCAGCACCTCTCACGCCCTTTAGTATCATGTCAGCCCTGGCACCCAGATTGCATCCACAGAACCTACCCAAGTATAGGACGTGTTCTGTTTGCGCCAAAACAGCCTGCCTGTGGCATCCTACCTTCAAACAGCCTCCCTTTGCCAGGCTCCCAACCACTTACACATCTATGCTATCACACACACATTTATTTACTTATTCACAAACATTCATTGACTCATTTACAAATACTCATTCAGTCACACATTCACAGATACTCATCCATTCACAAATATTCATTCCCTCAATCACGTAAACGTGTTTATACAACCTCCCCCACCACCTTACCTGCACTGCAGCTCTCTTGGTGCCGCTCGCAGACTTCCACAGGGGCCTCTGCTTCCCCCTGCATTCGCACCTTGTGCAAGCAACCTCTCTTGTACCGCACAGGGGAAGCAGCAATGGAGCAGAGTCATGTGACGTGATGTAAATTCACGTGACTCTGCTGGATTCCTGCTTCCCCTGGGTGGTACAGAAGACACTGCTCACACTATGTGTGCAAGCAACGCATAGGTGAGCAGCAGGGCCCTTGCGATCCTACGTTTTCCCTGGCTGCAGATCTCATGCGGGCTGCACCCCAAGGCCCGGCGGGCTGCATGTTGGACGCCCCTGCCCTAAGGGAATGTGTGCCCTGGGTGTTGAATCACTGACTAATTTGTAACAATTTAGTACTTTTTCCCCTGCAATAGAATAGGTGCTAGATGGGCCCAAAGGATCTGAAAAAATATATATTTATATTACTGAAACATCATATTCAGCAGTTTAACAATCCAAAAATACATACAATGTGTAATACATGCAATTATATTTATCATTTTTTTATATGATTCAGCTTCAACAGATATGCAAGATCCTGAATGCTCATATGGATTCTCTACAGTGGATTGATCAAAATACAGGTGAATTTTGAAGACCAATTTGGGCAAGGGTTGCTTAGGTGCTATTGTTGTGTCTATTATCAGATGGTGATGACTTACAGCCTTTTGACTACAGCATCTCTTCTTTTCAGCTCTTCTACAGAGGAAGGTGGAGCAGGTAACAAAGGAATGTGAGAGCCGGAAGAAGGAACAGGATCGGGGATTTTCTATCACATTTGATTAATTTATGGAGAAAGGGGTGGTACCAAAGCAAAAGTGACATGTACATAAAGTTCTTCTCTGTGGATTAAGTGTCTTTAATGGCAATTTAGTAATACTTTTCAAGTATGTTTTGTACACTGGTAAAACCCCCCAGAAAACTGCTTACGGTGCAGTGTAATAATTTTTGAAAATAAAAGTCAAATATGCTTGCTTGAAAATATTAATTGGCATTAAAAACCTTATATTTGAGAGCAGATTCAACTATACGGACCATTTATTATGTACTGTTATGATACTGATATGCTATTAAAGATTTTGGACAAAAATCTTGACTTTGAAAGCTCTAAATGGGGGGGGGGAAAGGGAAAGTAGCTGTAAATTCAGAAAGCGAGTAAACTTTCTGTAGCCGTTGAGAAACAAGGGGCACAAAAAATGTTTTTAGATTTATTGGGTATAACAAGAACCATCACATTGTGTAACAGAAAAAAATAATAAACCCTTTGGCACATAATAGGAAATCGCAATTTGGCGTTCATGGAAGGGAGTGAAGCCAAAATTTTTCATACCTTTTTATTAGATAAAAAAAAAAAACAATAGAATATGTAAGCAGATACAGGTAGTCAAAGAGCTGCCTGATGTTTAGTCCAAGTAGAACTTAATCATAGGCATACCGCCTTCCCATGAGCCCTAGGTTTTTAAAGCCAACCTGCTGAAGTTAGTCAGCAATTAAGTAAACCACATGCTAAACCCAGTGCAAAACATAAGATTGTACATAAAAACCACACACATGCAAACAAAGGATTAAATAACAACCCAACTTGCCTGATTAGTTTTTCCCTCCCTCTCACACATAAGCAGTATAATATTAGCAGAACACAAAGATGGAAATATATACTTAACCCCTTCGTGACAAAGGCTGATTTTACTTTTTGTACCCTTCGTGACAATGGCCTTTTTAACATTTCTGCGCTGCTCGTGTTTAGCTGTAATTTTCTTCTTTCCCGTTTACTGAACCCACACGCATTAGATATTGTTTTTTTCAGGACAAGAAGGGCTTTCTTTAGATGACATTGTTTTGATTGTATCATATTATTTACTACTAAAAAAAAGTATAAAATATGGTGAAAAATTTAGAAAAAAAATTACTGTTTCTAACTTTTAGTTGAAAAATCTTTTACTCATCTATAAAAGGTAACGAAAAAACCTGCTAAATAGATTCTACTATTTGTCCTGAGTTTAGAAATACCCAATGTTTTTATGTTTTTTTGCTTTTTTCTACCCATTATGGGGCAATAAGTACAGGTAGCGTTTTGCTATTTCAAAGCCATTTTTTCCAAATCTGGTAATTCTTCCCCCCATGTGCCATTTCAGGTATCTTTGAAGCCGGCCAATGTAATTTACCCCATCAAGTCATATATTTTTGAAAACTAGACAGCCCAGGGTATTCCAAATGCTAGTATTTTAACTCTTTCCATGCACCATATCTACCACCAGTCTTTGTCAAACTTTGTGGTAGTCATTTTTTTGCATTTGTTTTGTCACACACATTTTACTTCAGGTATGAATTAAAATGTTCTCGTTTATGTCACTATTACAACGCACCCTAATATGTGTTCAGCAACATCTCCTGAGCGCAGCGATACCTCACATGAATGATTTTGCCTGGCTGTTTGGGGGCAAAAGGGCCACATTTGGGGCATGTGCATTTTTCAATGTTGAACTTTGGCATTTGGGGATCCACTGCCCATGCCCTATTTGGTACATCTTTGAGCCGGGCCATTTCAGTGTGCCCAACAAAACCATATATTTTTCAAAACTGGACACCACAGGGTATTTTAAATGCTGGTATTTTAACTCGTTGCGTGCACACATTTTACCACCAGCATTTTTTCAAAGTTTGCAGTAGTGTTTTTGTGTGTGTATTTTTCCCACACACACCTACTTTATGTATGAATTTACAGCTCCTGGTTTATGCCGCTGTCACACGACACACCATAATGTGTTCAGCAACATCTCCTGAGTGCACTGATACCCCACATGCATGGGTTTGTCATTTTTGTGGGAACTAAAAGGCCACATTTGGTACGTGTGCATTTTTCTAATTGGAAATTAGATGTGTGGCCATCCTTCCCCCGGTGTTAATTGGGACGTTGTTGAACCCGGCCAATTCAATTTACCCCATCAAATCATACCTTTTTTAAAAGTAGACACCCCATGGGCATTTAATATGCCAGTATTTTAACTCTTTCCATGCGAGAATTGTTTTAAGCTAATATGCTAATTTTAGGACCTGCTCACAAAAATATATTTTTTATATATATATATATATATATTATTTTTTTGTCTTTTTTAAAAAAAAATTTAACATTTTTTTTCAACTTGGAGGTTCCCCTGATAGTGACATCAGTGGGAAATGATTTTTACATTTTACTAGTTTTTTACAATTTTTTTCTAATTATTATTAATTTTATTTTATTTTTTAATTTATTTTTTACTAATCACACTGTGATTAGAAAGCTGGGCTCCATTGACTTGCATGGTGAATGCAGTACCTGTATTCAACCTGCAAGTGGAGCCAAAGTTCTCTAGATGGTCTGGACCATCTAGCGTACTTTTAAAATTTGTTGGTTCCTGTTACAGGGCAGCGGCCATCTTGCTTGATGGCGAAGATCATCGGCAGCTGCGGCTGTGACCGCTCTCCGGAGCGTTCACAGCCCATCGAAAGGTAAGTGTTTGGTGTCGCTGGATGCCTCCTGATCGAGGCATTCCAGCGACACCATTTAAGTTTAGGAGGCGATCGTCAATCACCTCCTAAACGCTTTTAAAACGGGCATCCGCCGCCATACAAAGTATGGCGGATGTTGACGCCCCGTGGAGGGGCCAGAGATGGCCCCTTTGTTCCGATCGCGGCGTTGCTGAATGCCTCGAGGTCGAGGCATTCAGCAACGTTTTTTGGGTGCAGAAAGCGAAAACAGATCGCTTTCTGCACCCGTTTAAAGACGTGCTGGTCCTGGCACGTCAATTGTCGTAAAGCACATGCTTTTCCGTGTCGTGCCAGGACCGGCAATTGTCGTTAAGGGGTGGATGTAGCATCTTTACTGCAGCAAGAAATACAAAAGGTTAATAATTTCCAGCCAATAATAAGCAATAAAACCAATCCTGTCACTACTGCTATGGGTTTCAGCAGACTAGAAAGTATATTGTTAAACCACACTCCGATAGACCCCATCCAGGTGAAAGGATTCTATCCCTCATTAGATATATCTTGTTTTTTTGCTATAATTCTTTTACCTTATTAAAGTGTGCTTCAACGGGGTCATGGGAGTTTTTGATCCAGGTATAACACTCCTCTTCCAAAATTGCACAAGTCCGTCCCTCTATTGCTAATAAGTAATCGAGGGCCATTCCATTTTTGAGGGCAACTTTTCTAATCTGGGCCATCTCTTCATCGAGAGCATGAATAGAATTGTGGCCTCATTTATTATCCCAACCCATAATACTAGCTTATTTATTCAGCTTATTTGCTAATTCAATTCCCCAGCCCGTCCAGGCTTTATCTGCCTGCGTAATTCTCGTCTATGTCTGGTCCCTCTGAAGCACCTCCCTAAAACATCAGCAGCTGTAATGTTAGCACGTGGTCTGATGGCTGGAACAACTCTCCCATGTGCCCATAGGAAGCCATGAGTAGGCCCTGTTACCACATAGATAGTATTACCCTTGCTACAGGACTCTAGCCATTATCCTACCATGATTTTCCCAGCTAGCTTTGGAACCATCACATATCATACAATTTAGTCACACAATCCCACGTGTTATCTTCTGCTCTGTCGAGACAGGCACACTTGGGGGCACAATGTGCTTCCATTGCTGCACACCGGCACAGGTGTCATTACATTTATTATTTTTATTACAAGTATTCTTAGCATGTTTCATGTTGAATATGTAAGGACTTACCTGCCTCTCCGGTCCCGCTCCATGGCTGCTCCCGCGACGCTTCCTCCTCAGGCGGCTTCCAGGGCAGCGAGTACCGTCGCTACCCGGTCGGCGTCTTCACCGCATGGCCAACCACACGGCAAACAGGTAACAGTGCCACCGTGTGGTCAAAACTTAATATTGCACGTTACATTTGTAACATGCCTTTATAACCTCGAGTGACCTCTTCATGCAGGACACGCCTCCTCCTCTCCCTATTTAAACCCGGAATTCCTCTTCTGGATCACCCTTGGTTGGTGTATTTTTGCTATTTGCTTGCGCATTAGATTGTTACTGACTGCTCCGGTTTGACTTGGCTTGTTGACCTTGTTCCTGTCTCCTGATTCGGCTCCTGATTCCTGCTCGTCTGGTATTGATTCGGCTTGTTGACCTCGTCTCTGGATTCTGATTTGGCTTATCCTGATTACCTGTCTGACCCGGTTGGTTCTCTGACTTTCTGGTTCCTGTTTGGTCTGGCCCACTCCGCTATCTGGGGTCCTACCTCACCATACCATTACAGAATATCAGTGTAGCTTTTCTACAATCTCTCTCTCTGACATACAATGGGGCAAAAAAGTATTTAGTCAGCCACCAATTGTGCAAGTTATCCCACTTAAAAAGATGAAAGAGGCCTGTAATTGTCACCATAGGTACACTTCAACTATGAGAGACAGAATGGGGGGAAAGAATACAGGAAATCACATTGTAGGATTTCTAATGAATTCATTGGTAAACTCCTCGGTAAAATAAGTATTTGGTCACCTACAAACAAGCAAAATATCTGGCTCTCACAGACCTGTTGCATCTTCTTTAAGAGTCTCCTCTGTCCTCCACTCGTTACCTGTATTAATGGCACCTGTTTGAACTTGTTATCAGTATAAACACTGTATAGACACCTGTCCACAACCTCAAACAGTCACACTCCAAACCTCACTATGGCCAAGACCAAAGAGCTGTCGAAGGATGCCAGAAACAAAATTGTAGACCTGCACCAGGCTGGGAAGACTGAATCTGCTGGGACCAAAGTAACAAAGGCTACCATCAGTAACACACTACGCTGCCAGGGACTCAAATCATGCAGTGCCAGACGTGTCCCCCTGCTTAAGCCAGTACATGTCCGGGCCCATCTGAAGTTTGCTAGAGAGCACTTTGTCTAGTAGTTTCTAGTTGTCTAGTAGTTTTTGTGTATGAGCTCTCTGTGTTTTACAACCTTTCCACTGGAGGTTAGGAACCCCCCTGTGTGCCCACAAAAAGCCAAAGTCATGCAGGACTCCATAAGCATAACGGGAGTATGTGTATATGTGTACAACCTTTCCCTCTGCCAGCTCACAGGCTTAAGTCAAAGTCTTCGCTTTGGGCAGAATACACGCTAGGGTCAAGGGTTTCAGAATACACGACAGAGGTGTCTTCTGCTACGGAAAAGCAAGCGGCAAACCCCCCTCTGGTTTTTGTTTTCTTGACCCATCCACATAGAGGGTCATTTTAGCATTAAGGATGGGCTCATCCAGCACAAACCTCTACGTCATGCTCACAATCATGCTCTATGTCTCCCCCATCCTCATCTGCTTAGAGCGGCAAGAGGGTAGCTGGATTTAACACACTACAAGTATAGTGATGTTGACCTGGCAGCAGAGAGATGCCTGGTAGTCAGACTATGGAGAACTGCTTGTACAGCACGTGTACAGCTCCAAGAATGATATCAGCTGTCTCTTCTAACAACAAGGCTGCTGCGGCTACTGATTTTATACACGCGGGATAACAGTCCAGCTTGGCACTAAAGTAAGAACTCCTGGAGCCTGTCCTTCCTGTTCATGGTGGATGTTTCTCCTTGCAAACAGATTTACTGCAAACAGATTTACTGTTCTTGCCCATGTTTACAAGGTAGGGTAAAAAAGCAATTTTTCAGGCCAGGTGCACAAGAGTTCAGGACCTAAGCGTCCATCTTAGTTGCAGGTTAGCCTTGCCCCCCTTCTTTCCCATTAACTGAACCCACACAAGTTTTTTTTTCTTTCAAGACACAAAGGGCGTTTTTTTAATTATTTGTTTTGACTGTAAAATATAATTTACTAAAAGAAAAAGTATACATTATGGTGAAAATTGAGAAAAAATACTTTTTTCTGACTTTTACTTGAAACATCTTTTACTCATCTACATAAGACTACCTGTCACGGCTACCTCCCCTGGGTTAGCCCCCATATTAAGAATTTTTACAAAAGATGATTGCATTTGTTAGATCTTTGTTAGATCAGGTTTGATGAACTGTTTTTTTCGTTAGATCTACTCTAAAATAGGCAATATTAACAATCTTTTTCGAGGGGGCTAACCCATAGCCAGGCCCCCCTCAACAAAAATTTCAACAAAATGTTACTGATTATGATAGCTCTGCGTTAGATCAGGTTTGATCAGACAAAATTTTTGTTAGATCTAGTCTAATTACTGAGATATTGCATATTTAATGAGGGGGGGATGGCCCCCCCCAACTGAAATTTGGAAAAAAAATTATGGATTTTGGTAGATATTCGTTAGATCTGGTTAGATCAACAGTTTTTTCCGTTAGATCTATCATGCAGGAGGTGGTATTCACAATCCTATTTTGTGTGCCGGGGGTGGGTATACATATGGGCTGGCCCCCCCTCAACTGAAATTTGGAAAAAACTTTATGGATTTTGGTAGATATTCGTTAGATCCGGTTAAATCAACTGTTTTTTTTGTTAGATCTATCACGCAGGAGGCGGTATTCACAATCCTATTTTGTGTGCGGGGGATGGGTATACATACGAGTTGGCCCCCCCTCAACTGAAATTTGGATTTTTTTTAATGGATTTTGGTAGATATTCGTTACATCCGGTTAGATCAACTGTTTTTTTCTTTAGATCTATCACGCAGGAGGCGGTATTCACAATCCTATTTTGTGTGCGGGGGATGGTTATATATACGAGTTGGCCCCCCTCAACTGAAATTTGGATTTTTTTTAATGGATTTTGGTAGATATTCGTTAGATCCGGTTAGATCAACTGTTTTTTTCGTTAGATCTATCGGGTGGCGGTATTCACAATCCTATTTTGTGTGCCTGGGGTGGGTATACATATGGGCTGGTCCCCCCTCAACTGAAATTTGGAAAAAATCCGATTAGATCAACTGTTGTGTGACTTGTGTGATAGATCTAACAAAAAAAAACAATTGATCTAACCAGATCTAACGAATATCTACCAAAATCCATTGAAAAATGTCCAAATTTCAGTTGAGGGGGGCCAGCCCGTATGTATTCCAATCCCCCGCACACAAAAAAGGATTGTGAATACCGCCTCCTGCGTGATAGATCTAACGAAAAAAACAGTTGATCTAACCGGATCTAACGAATATCTACCAAAATCCATGAAAAAAATCAAAATTTCAGTTGAGGGGGGGCCAACTCGTATGTATACCCATCCCCCACACACAAAATAGGATTGTGAATACCGCCTCCTGCATGATAGATCTAACGAAAAAAACAGTTGATCTAACTGATCTAACGAATATCTACCAAAATCCATATTTTTTTTCCCAAATTTCAGTTGAGGGGGGCAGCCCCCCTCATTAAATATGCAATATCTCAGTAATTAGACTAGATCTAACAAAAATTTTGTCTGATCAAACCTGATCTAAAGCAGAGCTATCATAATCAGTAAAATTTTGTTGAAATTTTTGTTGGGGGGGCTGGCTGCGGGTTAATATTGTTGTTAATATTGCCTATTTTAGAGTAGATCAAACCTGATCTAACAAAAATCTAATAAATGCAATGATCTTTTGTAAAAATTCTCAATATGGGGGTCTAACCCGGAGGAGATGTCACGGCTAGCTATTGGATAACCGGATGCATATCGTGTGGGTGTGCAATGGTTAACGATACCAGCCCTCTGGTCACTCACTTAACGTTTAAACACACCACAAAAACCCACACTGCTGCCACTACCAAGTTACATTTTAAGATGACTACAGCTTATGGGCGCTTCGGTAACGCCCGGTACCACACCGAACTGATCAAAAATGTAGAAAACTCAATTTAAGTAAAACAATTAAGTAATGTGGTGAATTCCAGCTTTCTCGGAAGGTAGAGTTCGGTTAGAGCACAGAGAGGGAAACTGGAGTAATATGTAGTTTAATCTGACAAATGTCACAGTGCTTATGTACTAAAATAATATGAACAAAGGTCATAATTTAGACACAGAGTAAACGATACAGTTGGTAAAAATAAAACAAGGAGAAACACAGAAAAACCTAATTATACAAAACCCATATAGGTCATCTGCGGGAACCTCAATGTCCTTGTTGAGTTTGAGGGTTTTCGGTAATGTTCTAAATCCATAGAAAGTTCTAGGAGAGGTTCTCTGATTTTCGAAAAAACAGTAAGTTTTATCCCCTGGTGAGACGTTCCGCCCCTCCAGTGTCACAGAGAGATATCCCAGGCCTAGCCCTTAATCCTAATATATTTAAAGCATTTTCCCGGAGGCAGAGAGTATTGTAGTTGTAGCATGGAAAAGCTTTTAATGCCCTTCTCTTCATATAAGTCCGCAATCTTATCAATGCCTACTTTCTTCCATAATGATAACTTTAAGTCTTCGTTTAAATTTTCGATTATATTTAATGATAGGGTAGAATAATTTTGTCTTCAAGTCCTATTTTTTTCTTTAACTGCTCCCAAGTTTTGAGTAGATGTACAAGAACTAAATTATTACAGGTCTTCATAATTTCTCTACATTTAATTTTGGGAAACCAGAAGAGTGTCTAAAGATCTCTAATTGGGATATTATTTTTGAGTATACGACACAGTTTGTTAAAATAAAGCAATGAGAAACACAGAAAAACCATATAGGTGATCTGCCGGAACCTCAATGTCCTTGTTGAGTATGTTGATTTCCTGTGATGTTCCAAATCCGTACAAGTTCCAGGAGAGGTTCTCAGAGAGGTTCACTGATTTTCCATAAAATGTTCCACCCCTCCAGTGTCACAGAGAGATGTCTCAGGCTTAGCCCTTAGTATCACACACACACATTCTCTCTGTTAAGATAGACAGATCTCATTGTGTCCTCAAGATAACCCAAACCCAGCATAGAAAGCCATCACACTAAATTCCATATCATAGGGGAGGCGCCACTAATGGCACTGAGCCCTGCCATGAATTTATGGTATGTAAAAGGTGTCCATCAGTACGAGTGGCTTAAGAGGGCAAGTTGTTGGCTGTAAAACACATCTGGCTAGGTTAACCCTTCCAATGCCAAACCCCTGCGTTAGCCAAGCATGACACTACCCACTACTAATAAAAAACGTTGTATTTGCTCGATTATAAGACGACCCTGATTATAAGACGACCCCCCAAAATCTGAATATTAACTTAGGAAAAAAAGAAAAAGCCTGAATATAAGACGACCCCAAAGGAAAAAAGTTTTACCAGTAAATGTTAATTCATGTAAACTATTTTTTTTTTTTTTTTAAAAATATTTTTTTTGTTTTTATTTCTTGTATTTTCCAACCTGTCCCCCAGTTACGCACATCTGCCCCCAGGCTTGCCACTCCAATATGGCACTGTGGCCCATGATATGCCTTTTAACCCTCTATATGCCACTGTGCCCCATGGTATGCCTTTTGACCCCCTATGCACCCTCCAGAAATGCCTTATACCCCTATATCCCATTCTGGCATTTAGGGGGTTAAAATGCATATTATGGGGCAGAGTGGCATATAGAGAGGTATAAGGCATTTCAGGAGGCAGAGTGGCATTAAGGGAGTTAAACGGCATTGTATAGAGCACTCTGCCTCCAGAAATGCCTTATACCCCTATATGCCACTCTGGCATTTAGGGGGTTAAAAGGCATACTATGGGGCAGAGTGGCATATAGGGAGGTATAAGGCATTTCAGGAGGCAGAGTGCTCTATTAAATGCCCCCTTAACGCCACTCCAGAAATGCCCTATGCCCCCATTTAACACACACACACCCTATACCCCCATTTAACTAACACACACACACACACACACACACACACACACACACACACACACACACACACACACTCACTCACTCTCTCCCCTCTCTCCCCTCTCAGCCCTCTCTTACCGGTGCTTCCAGCCGGGGCAGCGGGTTGACGCCGCCTTCCGCGGCAGCCGGAAGGAGGTGGAGTTGGCAGCGGGGGGTTGTATGCGTCCGTCGCGTATACTTTCCCCGGCTGTCAGAGCTCTGATCTCTGATCTCTGACAGTCGGGGAAGGTCTACGCGACGGACGCAGACAACCCCCGCTGCTAGCCACACCTCCTTCCGGCTGCAGCGGACGTTGTCTACGCGAATCGCGTAGACGTCAACCCGCTGCCCTGGCAACACAGCAGGAAGCACCGGTAAGTGTGTGTATGATGGGGGGGGGATGGAGACAGGAGGATCCAGGTGCCCTGCAGCGGTGCGGGGGATCTGGATCTTAGTATCCTAATCAGACCTCTATTTGAGGTCTGATTAGAAGACGACCCCGATTAGAAGACGAGGGGTATTTTTCAGAGCATTTGCTCTGAAAAAAACCTCGTCTTATAATCGAGCAAATACGGTAATTCACATGTAAACTATTTTTTAATATTTAATAAGAATGCAAAAAAACAGAATGTTGCAGAATCTTGTAATACCTTTTTTATTGGACTAACAGTATTTAAAATAATACTATGGAGTTAATATTTACCGTATATTCCGGCGTATAAGACGACTTTTTAACCCCAGAAAATCTTCCCAAAAGTCGGGGGTCGTCTTATACGCTGGGTACTAACCGAGTACCGGGTACTTACCGAGCCGGAGAGTCCCACGAAGCCACGAATCTCTAGGGGAGGGGCGAGTGAAGAAGCCGCCTCCCCTGGGCCGGTCTTCAGGGCCGCGCCGAGGTAGGTGCAAGATGGTGATCTCCCCAACTAACCCTGATCAGCAGGGCTGGTTGGGGAGATCACGACCTCCCTCTAACTAGCCCAACATTACGGAGCTTGAGGTCTGGCACTTCAGACCTCGGCTTCCGTGCTCCCTTATCACTACGCGACGGCTATTGATGCCGAGCGCGGTGATGACGTCATGTCCCGACGCTCGGCATCAATTGCCGGCGCGTAGTGATGAGGGAGCAGTAAAGCTGAGGTCTGAAATGACAGACCTCGCGCTCCCACAACTGGATGGAAGAAAGAAGATAGAAGATGAAAAAGGTAAGAGATGGGGAGAAAGGGGTGTAAGTGCAGTGTATGTGTATATATGTTGGTGTGAGATGGTCAGTGTATGTGTATGGTCAGGTGTGTGTAAGAGCAGTGTAGGTATTTCTGTGTTTGTAAGCTGGCATGTGTATATAAGTACACATATGCCCCCCCCGACTTACAGATGCATCTCCGGACTTGTACACACCAGACTCTCTGGTGTCAAGTGGGGGCAGCCGGGGGACATCTGCGCAACGCTCACAGACAACCTCCATTCTTACCCGGGACTTCTGCCGGAGCTTCTATGACTGAGCACCTGAAGGTCATGTGACGCCAGTGCTCTGTCTTAGAAGCCCCTGCGGAAGTGTTGAGTAGCAGCGGAGGTTGTCTGCACGGACCTTGAATTATGATTCAATAACTCAACAGGATGCAAAGCTCTATCATCAATATATTGAAGGATTGTATGCTTGCACATGCTTGAGGCAGATGTGCAGACACTACGGGAAAAAATCTCATCTCTACAAGACAATCTTCTGCACTGGTGACTAAGCTGAAGGATCTTAACCCCTTAAGGACAATGGGAATTCCCTAATTCTATTGAAAACAATGCATTTTGAGCCCGTACATGTACGAGCTTTGTCATTAAGGGGTTAAACACAGAAGCAGATGGAACAATCTAAGACTAATCAGTTTGCATGGAATGACAGCCAGCAAAGCTCTTTGAGACTTTGTGCAAAATACTCTTTAAGCTCTTCTGGTTCCAGATAAGTCATATTTGCACCCTGGTATTGAGAGAGTTCATATAATGGGGTCTCCACTTATTCTGCCAAACCTAGACCTTTGATTTTGTTTACTTTTGAACTTTCAGGATAAGAAAAAGAATGCTAACTGCCTACCAAGTTATGATAGAGATCCAATATGAAAATCAGCCACTCCTGTTATGCCAACATTTCTCATCTTTGGTTATTGTGAATAGAGCAATTTGGTTTGAGCTTTTCGCAAAAAAGATGTGGTTTGCATCCTGGCTCAGATGAAAATTCAACATAGGGATCATACTGACTGATTCAACTCTCCGGAAGAGGCAACAATCCTCAATAAGTAATTGGAGTACACAGCGAGGAACACCTGAAGGTTCACCTCTATGTGAAGCTGGAACTTTCCCTTTGGTTTCAATATTAATATAGTCATGACATTGGTGTCTGCAGGTGTGGGTGTCTGAGGTGTGTCTGGTGTGTCCTGTATTGCCCGGGACAGTCCCAGAATTGAAACACCGTTTTTTTGGCCGCGGAGGAGAGTGAGGGGCGCCTAGTAGTCGCTCAAGAATAAGTTTTCAGCAACCACTCGGCACCCCTCACTCTACTCGGTGAGGCTTCTATACCGGCGCTCAGCGATGAAGCAACGCGTGCCGCAGCAGAGAAGTGAGACAGAGGCCTTCAAAGGGCCTCTGTCCTATGGGGACAGAGGCCCCACTATGGGGGAGGGGAGAGATAGTGAGAAGGGGGAGAGGGGGTAGATAGTGAGAAGGGAGAGAGAGGGGGTAGATAGTGAGAAGGGAGGGAGAGGGGGTAGACAGGGGGTGATAACAATATTTAAATAGAGGGAGAATTAATGAATGAATGTGTGGATGCATTGTGTGAATGCGTGAGAGTATGAATTAATGTGTGGATGAATTGTCTAAATGACAGTATGCATTCATGAATTTGTGAGAATGCATGAATGAATATATGTAAATAATTTGTATGAATGAGTAAGAGAATAAATTATTGTGTGAATGAATTATGTGAATGAAAGTGTGAATTAGTGAGTGACTGTAAAAGCGTGTGTGTGTATCATAGATGTATAATTGAGACGGCAAAGACGGCAAGTCCTATGCGTGTAATTTGGGTGCTGGTCAGGATCTATGTGGGCAATGTGGATGCCAGGGCTGGCTTTGGGGTGTGTGACCTGTGATCTATGCCTGTACTTTAGGGTGTTTTATCTATACTTTTAATGCTGAGTTTTTATGTGAATTCCAACTGATCTATACCTGCAAAGCTGGGTTTGTATGGCATGACAGTGTGTTATTCTGTTGATACATATCTGCTATGCTATGTTTCCATACATTATTTATGTATACCTGCATGTATGTAGGTAGTGTGTACCGTGCACCGGCAACCAACCACCACCTAACCCACCAAGTAATGACACAGAGACATAATTTGGGTAAAACAGGCCACAGCATATTTTTATTTAAAAATAACCACAAACCACACTGTGTTGGCCTAAAACACCATATACCAATAATCATAACTTCACAATATACAATTAACACATAAATATAAATACAAATATACATAATTAACATATCTTCATACATCACCAACACAGGAAACAAATTAACCCTGTCCTTGCCAGCCGCTCACCACTGTACACTCCAACACAGATGCTCACCTCCAATGTTCCCTCTAATTTTTCTTAGGTGGTGTGCGCAGAAAATTTCTCTTGTGCAAAAATGTTCCCAGAGCCAACATTTTGTGCGCACAATATGCTTCTGCAAACGTTAAATTTAAATTGTTATTCTATATTTTTGGTACAGCTCGCTCATGGTTAATAACACTACATTATAGTGTGATAATGTAGTATTAGTTACACAACAGTATTACCGTATTTGCTCGATTATAAGACAAGGTTTTTTTCAAATGCTCTGAAAAATACCCCTCGTCTTCTAATCGGGGTCGTCTTCTAATCAGACCTCAAATAGAGGTCTGATTATGAGACTAAGATCCAGATCCCCCGCATCGCTGCAGGGGACCTGGATCCTCCTGATCCCCCACCATTTAACACCCCCCCCCACACACACACACTTACCGGTGCTTCCTGCTGTATTGCCGGGGCAGCAGGTTGACGTCTACTCGATCCGCGTAGACAACGTCCGCTGCAGCCGGAAGGAGGTGTGGCTAGCAGCGGGGGTTGTCTGCCACCGGTGCGGGGAACTCTGATCTCTGACAGCCGGGGAAGGTATGCACGACGGATGTAGACAAACCCCCGCTGCCCCGGCAATACAGCAGGAAATTGGGAGCACCGGTAAGTAAGTGTGTGTGTGTGTGTGTTAAATGGGGGCATAGGGCATTTCTGGAATGCCTTATACCCCTATATGCCACTCTGGCACTTAGGGGGTTAAAAGGCATATTATGGGGCAGAGTGGCATATAGGGAGGTATAAGGCATTTCAGGAGTAGCGTTAAGGGGGCATTTAATAGAGCACTCTGCCTCCTGAAATGCCTTATACCTCCCTATATGCCACTCTGCCCCATAATATGCCTTTTAACCCCCTAAATGCCAGAGTGGCATATAGGGGTATAAGGCATTTCTGGAGGCAGAGTGCTCTATACAATGCCTTTAACTCCCTTAATGCCACTCTGCCTCCTGGAATGCCTTATACCTCCCTATATGCCACTCTGCCCCATAATATGCATTTTAACCCCCTAAATGCCAGAATGGGATATAGGGGTATAAGGCATTTCTGGAGGCAGAGTGGCACATAGGGGGTCAAAAGGCATACCATGGGGCACAGTGGCATATAGGGTTAAAAGGCATATCATGGGGCAATTGCTGTTATATAATTGCTACCAGCAATCTCACTCCTATCATGACCAGGCAGCAAGTACATGCCATGCTATCCCCCTCCACACACACACTTACACATCCATGCTATCACACACACACTCTTTCACAAACATTCAGTTTAAACTACAGCATAACACCCATCACTCTCACACACTTACTAATTCACTCTCACAGAATGTTTTCCTACCTTTTCTCTGTCACTTTTCCTCCTCTTCGTTCTTCCTCTTCTGTCCTCTCCTTCCGGTGCAGTAAAGACGGTGGGCTGTTGCCGCGCGCATCGCAAGGGAGCAGGATCGGAGGTCTGTATTAACAGACCTCCCGCTCCCTTGATTGATTTTAAGCCGGTTGGAGGGAGATCCTTGATCTCCCTCTAACCGAGCCTGCACCTCTAGCGGCGGACATTACTGTCCGTCTCTGGAGGGGTGCTGTGCACACAACCGGTAGCGGACCGCCCCCTTTCGGTACGCTACTGGTTGTGCGCACAATTTTTGTCCGTGTGCGCTCCCTCTGAAAGCTATGTGCGCGCGCACAAGCGCACAGCTTAGGGGGAACACTGCTCACCTCCCCCCTCTTCCAAATAAAACTGACAGCTACCTTCCTCTGTCCCAAAACCAATGCTAACCACCAGCCGTCCATAAGCTCGGTGGTCCAATAAACACCAGATGCCAGGGGAGGATTGAGCCTTCCTTCACACCATCATCCAACTCCACAACTTAACAAACCAGACCGGCAAGGACACACAAACCGCCTGCTGTGACAAAAGAAAAGAAAGTTAGTACACATAAAATTAGGGAGGGTGGTAAGCAGGTAAACTGTTAGCCATTTGAGATAAAAGTGACCGGGGTCACCCAGAGGGCACCTTTTATCCCCTAGGGAATCCCGCCCCTACATTTACATACCCCAATCAAAAACACACATGCCCCAAGCATGCACTCACCCACACACATACATGCTCCCTGTCCATTTAGCTATGCTGATTCTCAGGGGCCTAATACAGAGTTTGTATGTCTTATTTAGTTGATCAATACCTGCAATGCTGTTTCCATGTGTTTATTTGATCTATACCCTCAGTGCTAAGTTTACATGTGATTTCCAGTTGATCTATATCTGCAATGCTGGGTTTGTGTGTTCTGTTGATCTATACTTGCAATGCTATGTTTCCATGCATTATTATTGTATACCTGCAAATACTGGATTTTTATGTCTGATTCTGATTCAGTGTGGCAAATATTTTTTTTGGGTGTGGGATCGAAGGGAGTGATTGCATGCTTAGGAGCGTGGAGCAGGGCCCAATTTTTTCTTTATAAAATTAATTGGCAACAGGATCTAATATTTATATATATATATATTGGCAGCATGATCTAATAGCAGCAGGGGCTAATATATATATATATATATATATATATATATTGGCAGCAGGGTCTAATATTAATAATTCGGCATCGGCAGTAGGGTCTAATATTTATATATATCGGCAGCAGGGTCTAATATTTAAATATATTGGCGGCAGGGTTTAATATTAAAGAATGAAAACTGCTAGTTCAGCTTTTATCTTGAAATCATATTTCAATCACAGTCTTTACTTCAAAGAGATAAGTACATATTATGTAGTTAAAACGCATGTCTAACGCATATATACATATATACCGTATTTGCTCGATTATAAGACGAGGTTTTTTCCAGAGCAAATGCTCTGAAAAATAACCCTCGTCTTATAATCGAGGTCGTCTTCTAATCAGACCTCATTCTGCTTTGGCCGTGCTGCTTACCGGGCTTTGATCGCGAGCAGCGTCTCTGCTATTAGCAGCAGGAAACAGGAAGCTAGCACAGTCCTCACAGTCCTCTGGGGGCGGGGCCAGAGAAGTTGCTCGCACAGCCGGGCCCCTGCAGAAGTCTGCGAGTGGGAGATCATTACTAATTCAAGTTTTAAATTAGTAATGGTTAATTGATACTGGAAGGATCTGATTTAAAGAGTGCATTACAAGTGTTTTCATGGGTATTTTCTATAATTTGTCATATATGGTGGGTGGAATTTCCTATTGTTCCTGTTTTAATTTCACAGTTTTTGGCTCTAATGAGTCCCATTGAGGAGTTTGTGGCCAAATTTTTCTATCACAATACAGTTGGTGGTTTTGTTATATGTTTTTATTAAGTTATTGTTTCTCAATGAGCAGATACTTTTAAATATGTATAAATTACTAACCATATATAATAATCTGCAAAACATTTTACATATTTCAAAATATATATTAGGTGTAAATATATTCTTGAAAATAAAATACTGACAATACAGTAAATAAAAAATATAATCTCTCTTCCCAGTGCCAACCTTGTTGCAAAAAGCAGCGTCCCATTGCCAACCTTGTCCCAAAAAACAGCTTCACAGTACTTTGAAAACAGTTTCCCAGGGCCATCCCTGTCCCCTAACAGCTTCCCACTGCTAACCTTATCCAAAAAATCAACTTCACATTGCCAACCTTGTCCCAAAAACAGCTTCCCAGTGCAAACTTTGTCCCTTAACCGTTTATCAGTGCCAACTTTGTCCCGGAAAAGTTTCACAATGCCAACATTGCCCCCAACAGCTTCCCAGTGCCAATCTGGTCCCCAAACAGCTTCCCATTGCAGCTTCTCAGTGCCAACCCTGTCCCCACACCAGTTTGGCATCCCAAAAAAAGAAACAGTTTTGCAGTGACAACCTATCACAGCTGGACGTGAGCTGGGGAACCGGTTGGTTCCTATTAGCAGGACCAAAAATCCGGGCGAAGTACAAAAGGGATGATCCGTAAGTGAAGTCAAGTCACAATGCAAAAGGTCGAGGAAGGCTGCAAGAATCACTGGTCGGAATAACAAAATAGGGTCTGGTACACGACTAAACGAATGGCAAAACGCTTTGGTATAGGGAAAGTCCAGCTGATATCTGAGCAAAGGCTTCGGGGAGGTCAGGGCTTCTATTCATTTGAATTTGGTGCCAAAATGACATTATCAGAGAAGACGTCGGCAGCGGAGAGGAGACGCGTCTCCATGACAACCTGTAAACACGCCCTCCTCCTTGCTGGCCTCCGCCGGCAGTGTAGGGGGCGGCAGTGGAGGGGGCGTGTCGCCACCCGAGACCTCTCATTCTTGGACAATGCATTGAGGCTGCCATTGCGGGACTGTCCTGGGCAATCCGGGGCATGTGGTCACCCTAACTTGGCCTTTTGTTTAGGGTCATTGTCGTGCTGAAAAGTCCAAGAGCCTCCCATGAGCAGATTTCGCAGCCATTTTCACACGATTATCTGTGTCTTTAGCGCTCACACACTCCCAAACATAGCATTTATGGTTGTGACCATAAAGCTCTATTTTGTTCTCATCACAGAAGCTGTGAGGCATTACAACGTGTTGTCGAGCATATTGTAAACAGGCTTTTTTTTTTTTTTTTTTTTTATAAATCCATGTTTATTGTTTTAAAACATGTATACAACACAAAAGGGAAAAATGAGGGAACAGAAAAGAGAAGGGGAAGGGGGTACATTTCTGATGAGAGCGACAAGAAATCACAAAAAAATCTCTACACATCAGGGTAATGCATAATACAATGCGCGGTGCAATGACAGGAAATCTGAAAGCGCAGCACTCAACGACGACGGAAGAGAGAGCCGCTTGGAGAACAAGAAAGATAACATCAGCCAAACAGCAGCCGAGAGGAGGGGTCCGCCAGGAACTGGGACCAGTAAAACCAAGTACGACAGTGCCGTTCACTAAGACTATCGGACCTGGCCACCAGCTCTTCCATCTCACGAACCTGTTCAACCCGCATCACCCACTCTCGTATAGAAGGTGGAGACGATTCACCCCAATGAAGGGGAACCAGAGCTTTAGCTTCATTCAGCAGGTGTCTAACCACCGAACGCCGATACACAGACACAGGTTGAGAAGTAAAATGTAGCAAATAGTTAGCAGGGGCGAAAGGAGGCGGGGAATCCGTGAAACGGGGAAGGAGACCACGGACCGTCTCCCAAAAAGGGACAAGTAGAGGACACTCCCACCAGATATGAAGCACCGTCCCCAACGATCGCCCACACCTCCAACACATATTAGAGCTTTCTGGGAACATAGCATGCAACCGTACCGGTGTACGATACCAGCGTGATAAAAATTTTAAGGACATTTCCTGAGCCCTAGAGCTGAGGGAACAGCCATGCGTCAAGGCAAATATCTTACCCCACTGGCCCGCAGTAAGCGAGATAGCGAGTTCCGATTCCCATTTTCCCACATACGCTGGCAGAGAGGAATCATCGACACATAACAGTAGCTGATACATCAAAGAAATGCCGTGGGGAGGCAGAACATCCCTAGAGTGCAAAGCCTCAAAGGGGGTAAGGTCCCTGACAAGGTGGTGCTTCTGCGGGATGGACGCGACATAATCTCTCAGCTGCAGGTGCTGGAGAACTTGAAGAGTCATAGGAGCAATCCCAGGGAGAAGTTCAGATAGGGGCCGAAGGTTATGCCCCTGCAGAAAGGAGCCCAACGCGGGAGATTCGTGCGACGGGTACCCCAAAAAAGCACCCCCCGAAACACCCGGGGGAAAATCCGGATTACCACGAAGAGGAGTCTTGGGGGAAGGGTAAGTCAGCATCCGACCCCCGCGAGACACAGCGTGTAACACTCGTAAGGTGGCCAACACAAAGGGATTGCCCTCCACCTTCATATTTCAATCACAGTCTTTATTTCAAAGAGATAAGTACATATTATGTAGTTAAAACGCATGTCTAACACATATATACATATATACCGTATTTGCTCGATTATAAGACGAGGTTTTTTCCAGAGCAAATGCTCTGAAAAATACCCCTCGTCTTATAATCGAGGTCGTCTTCTAATCAGACCTCATTCTGCTTTGGCCGTGCTGCTTACCGGGCTTTGATCGCGAGCAGCGTCTCTGCTATTAGCAGCAGGAAACAGGAAGCTAGCACAGTCCTCACAGTCCTCTGGGGGCGGGGCCAGAGAAGTTGCTCGCACAGCCGGGCCCCTGCAGAAGTCTGCGAGTGGGAGATCATTACTAATTCAAGTTTTAAATTAGTAATGGTTAATTGATACTGGAAGGATCTGATTTAAAGAGTGCATTACAAGTGTTTTCATGGGTATTTTCTATAATTTGTCATATATGGTGGGTGGAATTTCCTATTGTTCCTGTTTTAATTTCACAGTTTTTGGCTCTAATGAGTCCCATTGAGGAGTTTGTGGCCAAATTTTTCTATCACAATACAGTTGGTGGTTTTGTTATATGTTTTTATTAAGTTATTGTTTCTCAATGAGCAGATACTTTTAAATATGTATAAATTACTAACCATATATAATAATCTGCAAAACATTTTACATATTTCAAAATATATATTAGGTGTAAATATATTCTTGAAAATAAAATACTGACAATACAGTAAATAAAAAATATAATCTCTCTTCCCAGTGCCAACCTTGTTGCAAAAAGCAGCGTCCCATTGCCAACCTTGTCCCAAAAAACAGCTTCACAGTACTTTGAAAACAGTTTCCCAGGGCCATCCCTGTCCCCTAACAGCTTCCCACTGCTAACCTTATCCAAAAAATCAACTTCACATTGCCAACCTTGTCCCAAAAACAGCTTCCCAGTGCAGACTTTGTCCCTTAACCGTTTATCAGTGCCAACTTTGTCCCGGAAAAGTTTCACAATGCCAACATTGCCCCCAACAGCTTCCCAGTGCCAATCTGGTCCCCAAACAGCTTCCCATTGCAGCTTCTCAGTGCCAACCCTGTCCCCACACCAGTTTGGCATCCCAAAAAAAGAAACAGTTTTGCAGTGACAACCTATCACAGCTGGACGTGAGCTGGAGAACCGGTTGGTTCCTATTAGCAGGACCAAAAATCCGGGCGAAGTACAAAAGGGATGATCCGTAAGTGAAGTCAAGTCACAATGCAAAAGGTCGAGGAAGGCTGCAAGAATCACTGGTCGGAATAACAAAATAGGGTCTGGTACACGACTAAACGAATGGCAAAACGCTTTGGTATAGGGAAAGTCCAGCTGATATCTGAGCAAAGGCTTCGGGGAGGTCAGGGCTTCTATTCATTTGAATTTGGTGCCAAAATGACATTATCAGAGAAGACGTCGGCAGCGGAGAGGAGACGCGTCTCCATGACAACCTGTAAACACGCCCTCCTCCTTGCTGGCCTCCGCCGGCAGTGTAGGGGGCGGCAGTGGAGGGGGCGTGTCGCCACCCGAGACCTCTCATTCTTGGACAATGCATTGAGGCTGCCATTGCGGGACTGTCCTGGGCAATCCGGGGCATGTGGTCACCCTAACTTGGCCTTTTGTTTAGGGTCATTGTCGTGCTGAAAAGTCCAAGAGCCTCCCATGAGCAGATTTCGCAGCCATTTTCACACGATTATCTGTGTCTTTAGCGCTCACACACTCCCAAACATAGCATTTATGGTTGTGACCATAAAGCTCTATTTTGTTCTCATCACAGAAGCTGTGAGGTATTACAACGTGTTGTCGAGCATATTGTAAACAGGCTTTTTTTTTTTTTTTTTTTTATAAATCCATGTTTATTGTTTTAAAACATGTATACAACACAAAAGGGAAAAATGAGGGAACAGAAAAGAGAAGGGGAAGGGGGTACATTTCTGATGAGAGCGACAAGAAATCACAAAAAAATCTCTACACATCAGGGTAATGCATAATACAATGCGCGGTGCAATGACAGGAAATCTGAAAGCGCAGCACTCAAGGACGACGGAAGAGAGAGCCGCTTGGAGAACAAGAAAGATAACATCAGCCAAACAGCAGCCGAGAGGAGGGGTCCGCCAGGAACTGGGACCAGTAAAACCAAGTACGACAGTGCCGTTCACTAAGACTATCGGACCTGGCCACCAGCTCTTCCATCTCACGAACCTGTTCAACCCGCATCACCCACTCTCGTATAGAAGGTGGAGACGATTCACCCCAATGAAGGGGAACCAGAGCTTTAGCTTCATTCAGCAGGTGTCTAACCACCGAACGCCGATACACAGACACAGGTTGAGAAGTAAAATGTAGCAAATAGTTAGCAGGGGCGAAAGGAGGCGGGGAATCCGTGAAACGGGGAAGGAGACCACGGACCGTCTCCCAAAAAGGGACAAGTAGAGGACACTCCCACCAGATATGAAGCACCGTCCCCAACGATCGCCCACACCTCCAACACATATTAGAGCTTTCTGGGAACATAGCATGCAACCGTACCGGTGTACGATACCAGCGCGATAAAAATTTTAAGGACATTTCCTGAGCCCTAGAGCTGAGGGAACAGCCATGCGTCAAGGCAAATATCTTACCCCACTGGCCCGCAGTAAGCGAGATAGCGAGTTCCGATTCCCATTTTCCCACATACGCTGGCAGAGAGGAATCATCGACACATAACAGTAGCTGATACATCAAAGAAATGCCGTGGGGAGGCAGAACATCCCTAGAGTGCAAAGCCTCAAAGGGGGTAAGGTCCCTGACAAGGTGGTGCTTCTGCGGGATGGACGCGACATAATCTCTCAGCTGCAGGTGCTGGAGAACTTGAAGAGTCATAGGAGCAATCCCAGGGAGAAGTTCAGATAGGGGCCGAAGGTTATGCCCCTGCAGAAAGGAGCCCAACGCGGGAGATTCGTGCGACGGGTACCCCAAAAAAGCACCCCCCGAAACACCCGGGGGAAAATCCGGATTACCACGAAGAGGAGTCTTGGGGGAAGGGTAAGTCAGCATCCGACCCCCGCGAGACACAGCGTGTAACACTCGTAAGGTGGCCAACACAAAGGGATTGCCCTCCACCTGCCGCCGAGCTACCCATGAAGGCAGCCAGGTAAGTACTTGGATCGGCACTAGACAAGCGCTCGCCTCCAAAGGTACCAACAACTTATGGGAAGGGCGGTATGTCCATTCTAAGGACCGCAAGAGATGGCAAGCAAAATAATAAGTACGGACACAAGGCAACCCCAGACCACACTTTAGGCCGCTGTAATAACGCCATGGCCAATCTAGGAGATTTTCTAGCCCAAATAAAGGACAGGAACAACGAGCGCACCGTCGAGAAAAAGGTCCTCGGTAGAACTATAGGTAAAGCCTGCAAAAGATATAATATGCGGGGAAGAACGTTCATCTTAAGGGCATTAACTCTACCAACCCAAGAAATAACCAAAGATCCCCACGAACGAAGGTCCTTGTGAATCGCATCAAGCAGTGGAGGAAAATTAAACCTATACAAAAGAGAGAGGTCCGCAGTCAGCCAGACCCCCAGGTGTCGCAGAGCCTGAGCGCACCACCGGAATGGGAAGGAGGAGGTCAAAGAGTCCACCTCCGCCCTAGGTAAGGAAATGTTCAATATCTCAGATTTAGCAAAATTAATTTTCAAATTAGAGAGACTACCATAAAGCCGAAATTCCTCGAGGAGCACGGGAAGCGAAACGCGGGGAGTCGTAAGTGCAAATAACATGTCGTCCGCAAAAGCCACCGTCTTATGCTGTGTATACCACAGAGACAACCCCTGAAATATCCGGGTTAAGGCGCACCGCCTCTAAAAAGGGTTCCAGGGAGAGGACAAAAAGCAGCGGGGAAAGCGGGCAACCCTGCCTAGTGCCATTGGAGATAGGGAACGAGGGGGAGAGAGCCCCATTGATACGAACCCTGGCCGAAGGCCGAGAGTACAGAGCCGAGACCCAACCCAACATGTGAGGACCAAGACCGACCTCCCGAAGCACAGCGAGCATGAACGTCCAGTCGAGCCGGTCAAATGCCTTCTTAGCATCTGTAGAAAGCAAAATAGACCGAACCCCCGAACGCCGAACCAGGTGGATAAGATTCATCGCACGGATAGTCCCATCCCTGCATTCCCTACCAGGCACAAAGCCCGATTGATCAGGATGGATCAAAGCCGGAAGAAATCTACCCAGTCGCAAGGCCAGTATTTTGGAGAACAGTTTCACATCCACATTCAACAGGGAGATAGGCCTATAGCTACCGCACAGATCAGCATCCCTCCCCTCCTTTGGGATCACAGCTACCATGGCCGCCAAAGTATGGGGATGAAAGCACTCCCCCTTCAAGATAGAGTTAAACACAGAGACCAAATGGGAACCCAGAATATCAAAAAACTTTTTATAATAGGCCAATGAAAGACCATCTGGACCCGGGCATTTCCCCGGTTTAGAAAGCTTAATCGCCCTAGACAATTTGTCCAGAGAGATCGGCACCTCCAACTGTTCAGAGTCCAATTTGGACAGACGACGGGGTAAATAACGGGATAGATAGTGAGCAATAGCCAATCGACGAGCCTCCAAATCACCAGAGGATTGTGTGTAGGGGAGCGGTTGTAGAGGTGAGAATAGAAGGTTACAAATTCGTGCGCAATTTCGGATGGGAGGTAGCGCAATCCTGGAGATATAGGAGAGTTGCCTCCTCTTACGTAAAGCGCGGGCTAAGTATTTCCCCGGCTTGTTCCCATGTTCAAAGAAGAGGGCCCTAAGACGAACAAAAGATCTCTGAGCTTGGGCATTAAGAATAGCAGCGAGCTCTGCACGAAGCGCAAGCAGACGTGCAAAATCCGCAGCTAACATTGTGTCCTTATGCACCCTCTCCAACCTCTCTATCTGCAAATATAGATCACTAAGCTTGTGAGCATGGGCTCTTTTCCTAGCAGCCCCCAACTTAATAAGCTGACCGCGGACAACACACTTATGAGCTTCCCAGATCGGGAGTCACATTGGTCGAAAAATAATTGCGTAAAGTCTCGGCAGTGCCCTCCGAGGCAAGGGTATCAGCGAGCAGAGACTCATTCAGTCTCCAAGAGCTCTGGGTAGGTCGTGACAGGGGAGATTTCAGCGTCAAGGACAGGGGAGCATGGTCAGACCACGTAATGGGACCATAGGCGGCAGCAAGCAGGAGAGGAAGAGAATAGTGAGTAACAAACAAACAGTCAATGCGAGAATACCTGTCGTGCGGAACAGAGTAAAAACTGAAATCCTTATCAGAAGGGTGAAGAGCCCTCCAGCAATCCACCAATTGCTCAGATGTGAGCAAAGAATGGATACGCTTCAAGACATGAGAGGGGGTCTGAGACACCCCCGCGGACGTATCCAAGCGGGGAGATAGAGCAACATTGAGATCCCCACCAAAAAATAACATCCCCTCCTGAAAGCGGCGTAAGGCTCGAAACGTCTTAGAAAGCCACAAGTGCTGTCCAGTGTTAGGAACATAGACATTAGCAAACGTGTACCAGGTATCAGCTAATCTCCCCTTTACAAAGAGGAATCTACCGTCCGAATCCGCTAAATGGGTGACATCAGCAAGCGGGACATGAGTAGAAAACAAAATAGCGACCCCTTTCGATTTGGATTGTGGATTGTTACTGAAATAGGCAATGGGGTAATCTCGCGACCGCAGAGTAGGATGAGACCCGCCCCTAAAATGAGTCTCTTGAATGAATGCAATAGAGGCACGCCGATGCTTTAAATCCCTAAGCAGAATGGAACGTTTCTCAGGGACATTAAGCCCCTTAGCATTGATCGAGAGCACAACAAGATCAGCAGGTCGAGAAGCCATAATATAGGACGAAGGCACTGGGAGGGAGATTATCTCCTGAAGCACAATTCCGGACCCCCAAGGGAAAGAGAGAAGGGAACAGGGAGAGGAAGAGGAAAAAGAAACACAAAAAAGGTAAGGAGAATGGGGGGGGAGAAAGAGAGACAAACACAAGGAATGAGGACAAACACAAGAGAAACAGGGGGGAAGGGACACAGCAAACAGACAACTAGACAGAGAAAGAAACCAACAGGGAAGGGGAAGGGAAGGAGAGACAGACACCAAGAGAGGGAGACGAAGACAAGGAAAGGGAAGAAGCACAACTAAACAAACAAAGAAACAAAGAAACAGGAAGGAGGGGGAAAACAATCCCCACCCTCCAGAAAAACACCCAGGGCGTCAGCTGGAAGAGAATACACTGGAGGTTCCAGAACAGCAGAACCACAGTGTTCCACCAGCACAGAACGGCGCCTACGGTAAGAGGCGGAAGGACGGCCGAGAAAGAATCCGCCAAAACTCAGCTCTCAAGCAGCCATCTTCTCCAACGGTCGGCCACGCCCCCCCATACATGATAATATGAAGTATCACTTTGGATAAACCACTCCCCTACCTGTGGCATAAATTACTATGCCTGTTTTTTCTATGAAGGATTGTTTAAGAAATGCATTACCTCTTCCACCAGGTAACACTAGGGAGTGATGACGTGTACATCTGCTGTTTATCTAAAACAACAGATAATTATTGCCATATGGGCTACAACAGGGACCATGGAATACCAGGAACTCCAGGGAAAGGAGGAGAAGCAGGAAGAAGGGGGAAGAAGCAGCATGACAGAGGCTAAGGGAGCTGTGAAAGTTTTTCAAAGAAAGGGCTTAAAGTCTTCTTTATCAATCTGGAATCAAGAGCCATTTTGGACCCTGACCATCAAATGAGCCATTTGGTATGATGATCCTCTTTGAAGTTAAGCATGCGCTTAATATGGCTCTTGATTCCAGATTGATAAAGAAGACTTTAAGCCCTTTCTTTGAAAAACTTTCTGCACCAAGGCTAGATTAATACCCAATTAGATAACATATGCATGTTATCTAATTGGGTATTAATCTAGCCTTGGTGCAGAATTACCGTATTTGCTCGATTATAAAACGACCCTGATTATAAGATGACCCCCCAAATCTTAATATTAATTTAGGAGAAAAAAAAAGCCTGAATATAAGACGACCCCATAGGAAAAAAGTTTTACCAGTAAATGTTAATTCATTTAAACTTTTTTTTTAATAAAAGCTATGATTGAGAAAAATATTTTGGTTTTATTTCCTTCTGTTTTCCAACCTGCCCCCCAGTTATGCACATCTGCCCCAGAAATGCCTTATACCCCCTATATGCCACTGTGCCCCATGATATGCCTTTTAACCCTCTAAATGCCACTGTGCCCCATGATATGCCTTTTAACCCTATATGCCACTGTGCCCCATGATATGCCTTTTAACCCTATATGCCACTCTGGCACTTAGAGGGTTAAAAGGCATATTATGGGGAAGAGTGGCATATAGGGAGGTTTAAGGCATTTCAGGAGGTAGAGTGGCATATAGAGGGTTAAAAAGGCATTTCTGGAGGCAGAGTGGCATTAAGGGGGTTAAAAGGCATTTCACAGAGCCCCCTGCCTCCAGAAATGCCTTATGCCCCCCATTTAACACCCCCCCCGCCCCACTTACCGGTACTTCTGAGTTCCCATGTAGCTGGGGCAGTGTGTAGACTCACGCTGCAGCCGGAAGGAGGCGTGGCTAGCAGCGGGGGTTGTCTGCGTGCATCGTGCAGACATTCCCCGGCTGTCAGAGATCTGAGTTCCCCGCGCCGGTGCCACACCTGAAATAACAATGACAACATGACAGTACCAGGCGAGAAATATAAACACCTGGCAACAATAAACAGCTTATCATAAGAAATAGCAACATGACGAAACAGTCAACTAGAATGACAGATGAAGAGCGAGAAAACCGGGAAGGGAGATGCAAGGGAGGGAAAATACTCGCCTCCTGACTTTAATAAAATTTTGATTAATTCTGCACCAAGGCTAGATTAATCCCCAATTTTATAGCAAGACAGGAGGCTTCATATTTTGCAATTTTAACGCCTCAGAAGCGCAAAAAAAGCTTGCGGCTTAGGATGAAAATAAAAAGTCCGAATTCGCAGCTGACATAATATCCGAGAGAGAGCTTCCCGAGGAAAAAGCTGCCAAAGCAGCGGCGCCGCGCACCAAATGAGCCCCGAAAGACTTGATCCACCTGGCCAAGGTAGGGGTGGAGACTGGTCGATACGGAAGAACATAGGAAATAAATAGGGGACCCGACGAAGAAACGCAAAACTGACATGAAACCACAAGATAGGCATTGACGCACTGTGCAACACAGAGCTTCGGCCGATCCAGAAAATAAGGATAGGACACCAAGACCAAGTGAGACTTGGTTCTATGGGAGATAGAAACCGACACCCCCTCGGGGGAAAATGAAAAGGAACCCACGTCGAAAGCTCTGACGTCTGAGACATGCCGAAAGGAGATCAGGCACAGCAGAAGCGAAGTCTTCGCGGAAAGCTGGCGAAAAGACAGGTGGGCGCTATCTGACCACGCTTCCACCAAATCCAGCACCCTAGAAACATCCCAGAAGGATGAATAGCGAGCTGAAGGAGGACACGAATAACGGATGCCTCGAAGAAGATGGCATACAGATCCGTCCCAGGATCCGCTGAAACCATCCAGGCCACCAGCTACAGCCAATCCTGAAGAATGAGGGGATGAGGATTCCCTTCTGTATCCAGAAGCAAATCCGGCGACGAGAGAATGAGCAAGAGATCTGTGCATGACATTTCCAGAAGAAGTGGAAACCACGGCTGAGTCCTCCACAGGGGGGTTATCAGAAGAACCGAAACGCCCTGTCTGCCGAGGCAGTGGAGCATCCGGAGGATCATGGAGAAAGAAGGGAAAGCATAGGCGCCCCTGAAGGCCAAGCCTGCAGGAGAGCTTCTACCGCCAGGATTAGCAGGTCCGGCAGCCAGCTGAAGAAAGCATCGGTCTGGCGATTTGCCCTGGATGCGAAGAGATCTAGATGAAGAGGACCTCGACAACGATCGAATGGGAGAAAAAAACGCTGCAAAAACGCCTGTCACTCGCATTCCTTCAGTGACAGGAGAACCAGTCCGCCACCAGATTGTCCTTCCCAGGCAGATATTCCGCCCGAATGGAGAGATGATTGTCCAGACAGTACTGGTAAAGGTCTTTGGTGAGCTCCGTTAAGAGTCTCAACCGCGTCCATGTGCGCGAGCCACCAGCGAGGTTCTAAACAGAGGGATAAAATGGTCATAAGAACCGGACACCCGGAGATGATGGGTCTTCAATCTCTGAAGAGCCCTGTAGTGCAGGGGTCCCGGAAAAATAGCCTGAATGGAGGCTGAGAGAAGACCAATAACCCAGACGAGATTCCTGAGGGAAACCACCTGGCGACGGAGTAATCTCCGGATCTCCTTCTTGGACTGAGGTAGCCAGAGTACTGCCGCCACCTAGTCCACTGTGAAACCCAGAAACTGGACAGACGAAGATCCTGAAAAAGATGGATCACGAGGGACGTATCCCGGAGTAGAGTCGCCTCGTCGTGTGCCATAAGGACCACATCGTCAAGATGTTGCACGGAACGATGCGGGCACGAAGGAACTTCATGACCGGTTTCAGCAGTTTTGTGAAGCATCAGGGTGCGGCGCTGAGGCCGAACGGGAGACACGTGAATTGTCATAGACGCCCTGTCCAGCGAAACTGAAGGTATTTCCTGACGGACCGTAAGATAGGCGTCCTTTAAATCTAGTCGCGTGAACCAATCCTTCTTGTGGAAAATATTGTGCAGGAGATGGATGCTCTCCATCTTGAAGTGTCAGTAGACCACCTGGGAGTTAAGCGAGCGGAGGTTGATAACGGGACGGAATTTCCTGAGCACCAGGAAAATGTTGCTCATGATACGAGGAGGGCCGACGGCCCGTTCTATAGCACCCTTGTTGCGCAGAGAAGACATTTCCGAATGGACGAGGGCCCTGGAGTGCTAGACGAGGGGAAAATGGAGGGGGAGACTGAAAAGGAGGGAAAACTAACTCTATACGGAAACCCGAGACAGTCTGGATCGGAGCTGAGGATGGACCAAGCACATGCAAAACGGGCTAGTCTGCCCGCCACAGGTATAAGAGGAAATATAGGATATACCGCCACAGGTATAAGAGGAAATATAGTCTTACCTGCAGGTGTCTTCCCTCGAGAGGCTGAATATCCTCTCCCTCTGGTGGAGTCTCGGGAAAATGGGGTGCGGTAATGGGACCGGTAGGTCATCAAAGGCGCTGGGAAGCGGGGTCTAGAGCCGATGAAGGCTGCTCTGCTGGTGGAGCGACCCCCTCTGCGGCCAGCCCTGAAGGAAAAACGATCTCCAGCTCGAAACACACGCCTCCTAGAAGTTTGGGCCTTATCCAGTGAGGTAAAAACATTAATGTGCTGATTTAGGTTTTTCAGAAATTTCTTCCTTAGGGCCCAGCTCTGCCAGTTTCACGTCAAGCTTGAAAAGGGCAGCCTTGCGCCGTTCTGCCAAGATGGCATAATTGGCGTTTCCCAGCAGGCAAAACGCCCTCTGAGTCCACTCATCAGGTGAGCATCCAACGGGGTGCCCTCCACAGCCTAGGCTGTCGGTGACATCAAACGCCTGGTTTGGTCCCGAGGTAGAAGCTTTGACATTCTCCGAGCGCGACTCACGTCCAAATTCCGGAAGAGGTGGAGAGACAAGCCCATAGCAGCCAGCACGATACTAACCCAGGACCTCGTATTATGCTGCCAATTCTGCAGACTGATAAGCGGCAGGGTACGGAACGGCGGGAAGGGAGACAGCCTGAGGTCTCTTGAGAGACGGAAGGGGCTTCACCCAGGGACGCTTGCGAGGATTGTCCAGCTCTGCTGAGGAGAAGGAGCATCCTGCCTCCGAATCCTCGCCGCTAGCTGGAGAGGCACTAGCTTACATGGTGCGAGTAAGTTGGGCCTCTGCTAGTGCGGCTGGAAGAGAGGCCACCAGGGCGGAACGCAGCCAGGCCTGGAATGCGGCCACCATAACTCAAATGTGTTTCTGGAAAACACAAGGAGGGAGCACTAACGTAGATCAGCGAGCCAGAGAAAGGGGGGTCACCCCTAGAGCCCAGATCAAGGGTACAGATAGTGGAGAGGGGGTCACCCTCAGGGTACACACAGTCAGGGGGGTCACCCCTGGGGTCCAGATAGAGAGTATGGAAAATCGAGAGGGGGTCACCCTCAGGGACCATGCAATAACCCCTGGGGCCCGTATACAGGACACAGAGAGTGGAGAGGGGGTCACCCTCAGGATCACAACGGAAAGGGGGGTCACCCCTGGGACCCAGTAGAGGGCACAGTAAATGGAGAGGGGGTCACCCTCAGGGTCCACACAGTAAGGGGGGTCACCCCTGGGGCCCACTAGAGGGCACAGTAAATGGAGAGGGGGTCACCCTCAGGGTCCGCAAAGCAAGCCTAAAAAAGGAGGGCAACAAATGGAGAGGGGGTCACCCACAGGGCCACTGCCACAAGAATTTTTTTTTATTATTATACACCCAAATACCAAATCAAAGATAACCTGAACAAAAAAGCAATAATGGAACAAAACCTAAATGGAAAGGAGAAAAAGATCGGGTAGCGCAGCTTTGAGTGGATCCACCACGCCACCGGAGATTCGAGGCAAGAGGCTCACGCGGCTGGTCTTCGTATTTGAAGGAAAACCACTGCGTTGCCGGAGAAAAACTACCATGCTGTGCGCAAGAGTAAAAAACACTAGAGGCTCTGCGCAGATGGCTGGGACACAGGCAGCCGCGAGGAAAGAAGAGGAAAAAATGGATCACGCCACGTGGAGGTGAGCGTAGATCCAGAACCCAGAGCAGGAGGCTGAAACACCAAGGACCATCCAAACAACTAGATAAAACTAGACTAAACGGATAAAAGAACAATAAGGGGGCGATCTAAAACCAGCTGAGACCCCTAACACAGAGAGGCAATAAAACAGAAAAAGTAACATAAAAGAATACCAAATACAAACTCTGCCTCCAGAAATGCCTTATACCCCCCCTATATGGCAGAGTGGCGTATAGGGGTATAAGGCATTTCTGGAGGCAGAGTGGCAAGCCTGGGGCAGATGTGCATAAGTGGGGGGGGGCAGGTTGGCAAATAAAAGGAAATAAAAACAAAAACCAAAAATGTAGCCTGAAAAGGGGGGGAGAGCGGGTAGATGGTGTGAGAGGAGGGTAGATTGGGTTGGGGGGGCCCTTAACAGATTCCCACACCGGGGCCCTGAGGCTTCTAGTTACGCCCCTGACAATACCATTTGAAATTCTTTGGGGTGCCTAGTTTTTAAAAATATATGGTTTGATGGGGTAAATTGAATTAGCCAGCTTCACTTAGGACATGGGGCAGTAGGACCAGATGTTAAAGTTCCAAGTCGAAAAATGTGCACTTCCCAAATGTGGCATTTTGCCTCCTAAGCAACTCGACAAACCCATGCATGTGGTGTATCACTGTAATCGGGAGATATTGTTGAACACATATTGGTGTCTTGTTTGAAAGTGACATACTCCAGAAGCTGTTCATCCATACCTGATGTGCAATTTTTGTGATAGAAAACACAAAATAAATTACTCCCACAAAGTTTGACAAAGGGTGGTAGTAGAATTATTGCATGGAAAGGGTTAAAATACCAGCATTTGAAGTAGTTTCAGGTGTCTAGTTTTCAGAAATATATAGTTTTATGAGATAAATTGCATTGTCTGGCTTTAAAAATACCCAGAATAGCACATGGAGCAGAAAGAAATAGCTACTTGTACCTAATGCCTAATAACTTGCAGAAAAAAGCAAAACAAAATTGGTACCGTATATTCCGGCGTATAAGACGACTTTTTAACCCCAAAAAATCTTCTTAAAAGTGGGGGGTCGTCTTATACGCCGGGTACTTACCAAGCCGGAGGTTCCCACGAAGCCACCAATCTCTCTAATCACTACGCGCCGGCTATTGATGCCGAGCGCAGGGATGCCGTCATGTCCCGGCGCCCGGCATCAATTGCCGGCGCGTAGTGATGAGGGAGCAGGGAAGCCCGAGGTCTGGCACTTGAGACCTCGGCTTCCCTGCTCTCTAATCACTAGGCGCCGGCTATTGATGCCGAGCGCAGGGATGACGTCATGTCCTGGCGCCCGGCATCAATAGCCGGCGCATAGTGATTAGAGAGCAGGGAAGCCGAGGTCTCAAGTGCCAGACATCGAGCTCCCACAACTGGATGGAAGAAAGAAGACAGAAGATAAGGTAAGAGATGGGGAGAAAGGGACAAAGGGGGGAGAAATATATATATATATATATATATATATATATATATATATACACACACACACACACACACACACTGGTGTGTAAATATATATATATATATACTGGTGTATGTATATATATATATATATATATATATATATACATACATACGTGTGTGTGTGTGTGTATATATATATATATATATATACATATACATATACATGTGTGTGTAAAGGCAGGGGTGTGTGGTGAGGGCAGTGTATAAATGTGTATGTATGGACAGGCATATGTGTAGATATATATATAGATATATATATTATATATATGTGTGTGTGTGTGTAAGGGCAGTGCATGTATGTATATGTCAGCAAATCAACCAGCAAATCACCGGTAAGGTACATCGCTTGCCGTGATTGGCTGGTTGTTGTACGCTGGGTAGAGGGGTAGTCTTATACGGCGAGTATAGTCCAAACTCTATATTTGGACTGTAAAAGTTGGGGGTCGTCTTATACGCCCAGTCGTCTTATACGCCGGAATATACGGTATTTTTTTGGATGAGTAAAATATTTTTCAAATACAAGTGAGAAAAAGTGTTTTTTTTAAAAAAATTCATCATATTTTATTTTTTATAGGAAATTAGATGATATGTTAAAAAATGTTATCTGAAGAAACCGGAAAAAATACAATGTATAACTTGTGCGGGTACACTAAACGGGTGAGTAGAAAATTACAGCTAACCACGAGCACCGCAAAAGTGTTGCCTTGGTCCCAAAGGGTACAAAAAATAAAAAACAGCCTGGCCCTTAGGGGGTTAAATGTTATCATAATTTTGCATAAAACAGACAAAAACCTCAACATTAGACATTATACAAAAACTACACTACATGACTTGTTATCTAAAACTCGGTATGCAACAAACTTGCTTGTATACATGACCTTTTTCTATCCCATGCTTTTAACCTCCTAGCTCTTACTGAAACCTGGATCCCCTCCCATGACACTACCGCTTCCTTCGGAGGACTACACTTCAGCCACACTCCTAGGCCTGATGGCAGAAAGGGTGGTGGTGTAGGCATCCTTCTCTCACCTCACTGCACCTTCCAGAATATACCAAGCCCTCCCTCCCTCTCATTCTGTTCCTTTGAAGCTCACACAATCCGTCTTTTCTCTCCACTCTCTCTTCAAATTGCTGTCATATATCGCCCTCCAGGTCCTACCACGCAGTTCTTTGACCACCTTTCTGCCTGGCTCCCTTTCTTCCTCTCTCCTAATATCCCCAGTCTCATTCTGGGTGACTTTAACATTCCTCTAGATATATCTAACAACTCTGCTAGCTCCAAACTCCTCTCCCTGACATCCTCCTCTGGTCTCTCTCAATGGACTAATTCCCCTACACACACTGAGGGACACTCACTTGATCTGGTTTTCTCCAGATCATGCTCCCTTTCAGACTTCTCCATCTACCCGTTCCCTCTGTCTGACCACCACCTTCTATCCTTTTCTCCAGTGCTAACCCCTAACAAGACAAACTTACAGCGCTCACCTCATACTTGTAGGCCATTACCAGACAATACCATTACCCAACTGTCAGCCTCACTTGAAACTCTCTTACCTTCCATGTTAACCCTTTCCTGCCCAGACACAGCAGCCTCTTTTTATAACAACACACTTGCTTCATCCCTCGACACCATAGCTCCAATTATTACAAGTTACCCCCGACAATTTAAACGCCAACCATGGCATACCAAAACCACACGGTTTCTTCAGAAGTGCCGCCGCACGGCTGAGCGTTACTTCAGAAAATCCAAATCCAGCGAAGACTTTACTCACTATAAATTCATGCTCCACACCTACAACTCTGCCCTCTCTCTCACCAAACAGCTCTACTTCTCCACTCTCATATCCTCTCTTTCTTCCAACCCACGATGCCTTTTTTCTACTTTCAACTCCCTTCTCTGTCCCTCCACACCCACACCACAAACCTCTCTCACTGCCCAAGATCTTGCTACCCACTTCAAAGAGAAGATCGAGACTATTAGAAAAGACCTCTCTTCCTTACAACTCCCTCCTACACCACTCAACACCACACTCTCCACTCCTACTATACTAACTGCCTTTTCCCCTACAACCGAAGAAGAGATAGCCACTCTTCTTTCTTCCTCGCACCCAACAACCTGTCCCCTCGACCCCATCCCTTCACACCTCACAAAGTCTCTATGTCCATCCCTTGGTCCATCACTTACCCACCTATTTAATCTTTCTCTATCATCTGGAACTGTACCATCTGCCTTCAAGCATGCGCTAATCACACCCATTCTAAAGAATCCTTCCTCAGATCCCGTCTGTTTGACTAACTACCGCCCTATCTCTCTGCTTCCTTTCACCTCTAAGCTGCTTGAACGGATTGTGTACAATCGCCTCACTAACTTCCTCTCCTCTAACTCCCTCCTTGACCCTCTACAGTCTGGTTTCAAACCCCTTCACTCTACTGAAACAGCTCTAACAAAAGTCTCCAATGACTTGCTCTCTGCCAAAGCAAAAGGTCACTACTCTATTCTAATTCTACTGGATCTCTCTGCTGCTTTCGATACTGTTGATCACCACCTTCTTCTAGACTCACTTGCTTCTATAGGCATTCGAGATACAGCTCTCTCCTGGATCTCCTCATATCTGTCTAACCGTTCCTTCTCTGTCAACTTCTCTGGCAAGACATCATCACCCCTTCCACTTTCGGTTGGTGTCCCTCAAGGTTCAGTCCTTGGCCCTCTGCTGTTCTCTCTTTATACTTCCTCTCTTGGCAAACTAATCAACTCATTTGGCCTCCAGTATCACCTATATGCAGATGATACCCAAATCTACCTGTCTTCTCCTGATCTCTCTCCATCTCTCCTGTACCGTATTACCAATTGCTTGTCTGCTATTTCTTCATGGATGTCACAACACTACCTGAAACTTAATCTTTCTAAAACTGAACTCATTATCTTCCCTCCCTCCATCTCCACTCCACTACCTATCTCTCCTACTAACCAGGCCCGATGCCTTGGGGTCATCCTTGACTCAAACCTCTCCTTCATCCCTCACATTCAGTCCCTCGCCAGATCCTGCCGCTTGCACCTAAAAAACATCTCTCGTATCCGCCCATTCCTCACCCAAGAATCCACAAAAACCCTGGTTCATTCCCTTATCATTTCCCGTCTTGACTACTGCAACACTCTTCTGGTTGGCACTCCACTGTCTCGACTCTCTCCTCTACAGTCTATCCTAAATGCCGCTGCTAGGCTCATCTTCCTTGCACGTCGCTCCTCTTCTGCTTCCCCCCTCTGTGAATCCCTCCACTGGCTCCCAATTACCTTTAGAATTAAATTTAAGATCCTGGTACTGACATATAAGGCCATCCATAATACTGCTCCTCCGTACATTTCTGACCTCATTAGCAAATACTCTCCTACTCGCTCCCTACGTTCCTCCCATGGGCTAAGGCTCTCCTCCTCACTCATCACCTCTTCCTTTTCCCGTCTACAAGATTACACTCGAGCTGCCCCATATCTCTGGAATCTACTCCCAAGGAACCTTCAGCATTCACCCTCCCTCCCGACATTCAAGAAACATCTAAAAACCCACTTCTTCAGAGAAGCATACCATCTTAGCTGCTAGAACTTCCTTGTCATCGATACAACCACCACACTACCTCTCACCCTTTCTCTGTGCCTTATGTTTGTCACCCCATTTCCCTCTAGATTGTACGCTTGCGAGCAGGGCTCTCTCCACCAAATGTATCGGTTTGTCTTAGTCTGTCAATTCTTGTCATATCCCTTGAATTTATGTATTGTATTAAGCGCTGCGTAAACTGTTGGCGCTATATAAATAAAGGATAATAAAAATAATAAAAACCATGAATACATCTTTTACAAACCTCTAAATCTTATTTGAACACTGGGAGTCAAAACAAAAACCAAACAGTTATTTATTCCTTTAAATAAATATCCTTTTTTTATTTTATTTTGATGTTTAGGGAAAATGCAAATGAGAAAAACATTTAGAACCGATTTACAGCCTTCAAATACATTAATACCAGAACACACAGCATAAAAATAATATTAAAAAAGAAATCCATACCACCAGCAGTAACCCACCCACCCATTTCCCCATCCCTTAGATACAGTTCACTCCATTCCATCTTCAAATAAACATGACATTTAAGAATAAAAATCTTAAAAATACAACAGAAAATAAATGTGTGTCCCACAATAAGAACAAGTTTGGTGCTGGCATGAAACAAAGTCTTTTTTTGTTGCATTTTTATTTAATTTTTCTTTAAATATCCAGGATGGTTTGTACAAAACTGTAAATTGTTTTCATTTTTTTTTCACTTTTTTATAAATTTTTTTATATGTGTTCATGGTTATTTTGTAGTCTCAGAATGAGGGAAAATGCTGTTTGGTGCATGATAAAAAGGCATCTGTTGGAAAATTAGCGCAAGTTTTTTTTTTACTTAGATGGCTTATATGAAAAAAACGTTGACAAGTTTATGCGGAGAAGTAAAACCTAATGCCTTCTTCATAGGTAAAGTGTGGTTGCAATTATAAACTTACTTGGAGGCATTCTATATTTCTCTGATAAAGTTTTCTGATTTTAATGGTTTGGCTTAAAAGGCTGCTGGTCATTGCAAGCATTAGGATAGTGTTGTACCCATTCTGTCCCTTTAGTTGTGCAAGCCTATAGCCGAATAATCACGTTGTAAAAGTATTCTTTTTAATTAAGTGAATACTAAGTGGATATGTAATATAGATAATTAAAGTCTCTAGCCAGTCCCGGAAGCCTCAGTTATATGAGAATAAAAATGTCCCTGTGTGTCTGGACTGATGTATTAATATGAACAGAAATAAATTGTGGTTTTCCCTTATACAGGACCACTAAACCACATGTTCTCAATTTTAGATTTTTTGGCAATAATACAAAGTAGGAATGTTCCACGTATAGTTTGAACATCTTAGGTGATTTTACTAGATAGTGTATAGGTAAAATTGCTGCATATTATGAAGAAATATAATTTATTTCTAATCACCTGAATAGTAGCTTATGGTGCTAAACTTATTTTAATAAATGTCTCCTAGGTGTTTATTGTATATAGGAAGCAAAGTATTCAGTCAGTAATTTCAGAAATATCCTAATATGATAATCAATGGAAAGTTAAACCCCAGATGTTGCTAGGACCTTTATAGTTTTAAAATGCTTAATTACAAATTATCCCCTTGACTGTGAAAGTTACTTTATTTTTCCTGGTCATCATGTATAACATAGCATCGGGTTATTGCCATATTTTAGTGCTAAATAATGGGCTTTAAACTTTCAGGTGGGTGTGGGGGGGGCAAATTCAGCCAAAATGGATCAAAAATATATGTTTCAACCAAGATCAGTGCATCCAAACTAGTCCTGTTCTAAAATAGACCAAATTAAAGTCCATAAAGATTAGGAATGATTTCATGAAAGCCGGACAGTAATTCTGTTTAACAATGGTGTCCATGTTTACAACTGATCATTTGAAGAAAATGTTCGTAGTGACCCAAAATTGTCAAATTAGCATATTGGTTTTAAATGAACACTTAATTGTTCACCAACTCTGTAACAAAAGCAAATTTAATTTTATATAGCAGCCCCACCTCTTTTATAGTAATGATTAAGGACTTCAGAAAAGAACACTTCATATTTAACCCCTTAAGGACAATGGGCGATTCCTAAACCCATTGAAAACAATGCATTTTGAGCCGTACATGTACAGGCTTTGTCATTAAGGGGTTAAAATGGCTGTTCACTTTATAAAAATATGAAAACCATTTCCAGGTGATGGGTAGCACAATTGCGAGGGATTCCTGAAAAATGAAAACCTAAGCCATTCAACTATATTCCTTATATACAGTAATCTGATGAGGCAGATTCAGAGATATATAAATTAATCATGTTGCATGTATACATCTGGACGCTACTCAGACTCACACAACATTCTTTAGTGATAATAGATTAATACATTTATCAAGGACTCCAAAACACACATAAGGATTTTTTTATAGGAATTCACCTGTTCTTGACCAGGAGCACAAGACATCAAGGTTTATGGAACTGGACATTATGGGTTTAGTTGATGTTTTTAAGGATAGTTAGATGCTCTGTTTCTAGGTATAAGAGAACTGTATTAAGCCATCAGAATATTTGTCTAATAATGGAAGGACACATAACTCATTGTGTTTATGATCATTGTGGCAATCACATTAGTTTAGTTTTAACCTGTAGTCCAGTAAACAGCCATAACACATGGCTGCCCACTTGAGATGAACAAAATACATGTTATTAGGTAAGCCAGCTAAATAATTTAAATGGGTACTAAATCTGATCTCTTAAGTAAATAGCTCACTAAATACCCTGCTTGTTAACAACAGTGGTTTGGTCCATTTCAGTTAAACTAATCAAAAAGAATGTTGGTTCTGAAAGACATTTAAGGGGAAAAGCAATACAAGAGTGATTCTTCTGATCATTATATGACCACTGCATAAGTCCTGACAAATAAGTTCCTTAAGTTATTTTTAAAGATAGAAAAAAATAGTATAACTGCTCACTCATCCCTAGCCATGATTGAGAATGACTAGAACTGGGAAAATGTGTGATCAGTGCCATCATTGCCGATAGGGGCTGCAGGGTCCAGAGCTTCATACTGTGTTCACCTGTGTTCCTCTATAGCCACTTCGAGAAAAAAGTTGTAAATCACGACTATGTATGTGACACAATGTAATAAGTTCTATACTCTTGAATTTTATAAGCAAATAGCAGTACGGCTGGAAAACTATAACAATGTTATATTTATAAGATTTTCAGTATCTTTGGTTGAATTTGATGAAATTTCCATCTAAGAAAGAGATATGTGAGGTCCCAAAAGGTTATGTGACCTTATACATTTCTCTATGTTGGTGTTTTCAAAACTTTGACTAAAGACTCCATCTTGTCCTAGATTAATCCAGCTATATTAACAGGTATACAAACTCTTTTGTACATAGGAATTGCAAATTCTTTAGAAATGTTACAACTAAGATCTGGTTAAGGATTTTCTGTATATAATGTTTGTTGGACTGTTTGACTGTAACCCATTTTGATTTTGCGATCATTCTTCTTTAAGGAAATTTGGATGTGCATACATGGTACAATTCTTCCACTCATTCTGAACTAAAACAGTTTGATCCCCTGCAATTTTTTATCAATATTCTTTATACCTCAGAATATTGAACCATTATTACCACAGCTTCATTGTTCTTTACTGTTGAATGACGTTCCCTAGTGTTACATTTTTAGCAGTGAGCAGAAAAGCTTGTAATTTTGGTGGTAGTTCAGCACCTTTGCTGGCCTCTATGCCAGAATAATTATGTCCTGAGTAGTGAAATGTTTCACTAGTATTGGCATCATGAGCAATTAAAAAGATACAATTTTCTGTTCTAAAAACGAAATTCTAAAACTAAACATAACAAAATATCTCTGCATTAAGGCAAGGAAAGATGAACTGTAATTTTGTACTTTTACCAATGTGTATGTAGCATCAAAATAAAAGTAAAATAGATATCAAAAGTAAGGACCAACTATTTTACCAGTGCTTTTAATTTCTAAATACCTGGTGCTCTTCATTATAATTATATAGAGAGCATGTAGGGTTTATAAGTAACAAAAAGGACAAATCTCTAGATATCATACAATTCTGATGGTTCCATACAATTTTTGTACTAAACTGTGATCTCCTAGACTAAACCTATGTATCACAATTTAGGTATAGATAAATATGCAATTAGCAAAGGCAATTAAAATGACTTAGGCACTGACTGGCTCGTTTGAACTTCTTGGGTTTGTTAAAATGTGTTCTGTTTGTTAAAAAGTGTCACATTTCAAAAAAAAATTAACCAAAAATATCCATGGTGCTAATCAAACATTTATAAGGATCATGTTATGCAAAAAAGGCTGACACCACTATATAAAATCTGAACTTCAGAATGTGTGTAGCTATAATGTAATATAATAAGAGTTCAACAAAATGCATAACTGGAAATAGATTTACATTTATCAGCAACTAATGGAGGCCAACTAATGGAGGTCAATGAAGACCAAAACAGAAGATTTTAATGCTACAAACCTCCAAACAGCAACCAGGATATGTAAAAACTGAAAAAGCTGCAGAACAGTGTAATGTTCTAGTCATGGGGGATTTTAATTACCCTGACATTGACTGGTATATTGGGGCTAGTAATTTAGTGAAAGGGAGGGGATTGTTGAACTTGTTGCATGACAACTACATGTATCAGTTAGTAGAGGCACCTAGATCTTTAGATCTTCTAATAACGAACAATGTGGAGCTGTTTTAATGATTGGGAAGTTCTAGGGCTCTTACTTGAAATTAACATGTAAGGTCCATAAATCAGGATGGGGTCCTTCCTTTAATAGAGGTTGTTACCCAGTGACAATAGAGACTTGTTACCCAGTGACTGAAACAAAAAACGGATGTTAATTTATATTATTGCATCTGTTACGAATAATTCGATATTGCTTCAAATTTGGTTGCTCTGCAAGAATTTGAACTAATTGGACTGTCTATAAGCAATACCATGAGGTAAAACTGCTAGATTAGAAATGACAAACAGCACAAATAAGTTATAAAGAAGAAAAAATTCACAGAACAAATATAGCTCTTACAAAAGCTAATTTAAAAAAAGTAAACTTATAATAATTAATTTTAACCTATTTAAAAGAAAAAAAGAGCAATACTTAAACTTAAGTCAAGTTCATATAAAAGATAATGTAATGTATGTAATTGTTATGGAGTACAATATGTTTAGATTTATTGTTGCATTTTAGAACAAGTGGGGCATTTAATATATACCGTATTTGCTCGATTATAAGACGACCCTGATTATAAGACGACCCCCCAAAATCTGAATATTAACTTAGGAAAAAAAGAAAAAGCCTGAATATAAGACGACCCCAAAGGAAAAAAGTTTTACCAGTAAGTGTTAATTCATGTAAACTATTTTTTTAATAAAAGCTATGATTGAGAAAAAGATTTTTTTTGTTTTTATTTCTTGTATTTTCCAACCTGCCCCCCAGTTACGCACATCTGCCCCCAGGCTTGCCACTCCAATATGGCACTGTGGCCCATGATATGCCTTTTAACCCTCTATATGCCACTGTGCCCCATGGTATGCCTTTTGACCCCCTATGTGCCACTCTGCCTCCAGAAATGCCTTATACCCCTATATCCCATTCTGGCATTTAGGGGGTTAAAATGCATATTATGGGGCAGAGTGGCATATAGGGAGGTATAAGGCATTTTTTTAGGAGGCAGAGTGGCATTAAGCGAGTTAAAAGGCATTGTATAGAGCACTCTGCCTCCAGAAATGCCTTATACCCCTATATGCCACTCTGCCATTTAGGGGGTTAAAAGTCATATTATGGGGCAGAGTGGCATATAGGGAGGTATAAGGCATTTCAGGAGGCAGAGTGCTCTATTAAATGCCCCCTTAACGCCACTCCAGAAATGCCCTATGCCCCCATTTAACACACACACCCTATACCCCCATTTAACTAACACACTCACACACACACACACACACTCTCTCTCTCTCTCTCTCCCCCCCTCTCTCACCCCCCTTCCCCCGCTCTCCCCCCTCTCTTACCGGTGCTTCCAGCCGGGGCAGCGGGTTGACGTCGCCTTCTGCTGCAGCCGGAAGGAGGTGTGGCTAGCAGCAGGGGTTTGTATGCGTCCGTCGCGTATACTTTCCCCGGCTGTCAGAGATCAGCTCTCTGATCTCTGACAGTCGGGGAAGGTCTATGCGACGGACGCAGACAACCCCCGCTGCTAGCCACACCTCCTTACGGCTGCAGCGGACGTTGTCTACGCGGACCGCGTAGACGTCAACCCGCTGCCCCGGCAACACAGCAGGAAGCACCGGTAAGTGTGTGTATGATGGGGGGGGCGGTCGGGTGAGACAGGAGGATCCAGGTCCCCTGCAGCGGTGCGGGGGATCTGGATCTCAGTCTCCTAATCAGACCTCTATTTGAGGTCTGATTAGAAGACGACCCCGATTAGAAGACGAGGGGTATTTTTCAGAGCATTTGCTCTGAAAAAAACCTTGTCTTATAATCGAGCAAATACGGTACTCATGTATGCTTCTCATCTGGTTACTGATCTTAATTTGTGTTCTAACCATCATCTGACTGGTTAAAATGGTCCAACCAGCAGGAACCTTCAAGTGGTCACTTTTATACATGAGCCTAATTAGTCATTACCTATTACAAAACAAAAGTTATTTTGCAATATTTCTACACACAAATAATTTCCACTTAAGTGTGCCCTACATCAGCATGTTGGGTATAATGGGACTAGTACAATATCTTACACAGTTAAGACACTATAGTCTTATCAACATTTTCATATTAATGCCTGTCTGCTACATTCTATAAGATAATGTATGCCCTTTTTTGTTTCATTGCTTAAGAAAAAATCTCCAATATGCAGTTACTAGCTCATCATATAATACAGTTAGTAGAACTCTGAGCTTTTTTTATCCTAAATAATATATATATAAACCACCGCAATGTGATTCTTCTACAAACGTATATTAACATTTTCCTTACAATTTAAATCAAGATTTGACAATCTGTGTTGTATTTGTTGTCATTCATCATATGGTAGCTACATGCTTTCTACATAATTCTGACTCAATCATATAAACCTACGCTATTTCTTCACTCAACACAGCACTCACATTATAAAATGCATCCGCTGAGTGAGCTTTTTGTTTTTCATATCAGTGTAATTGTTTTGAAGATATTTTGTTTAAAAGTAAGATACTGGCATATTTTAGCGTAAGTGAGCTCAGCGACAAAACTACCAACAATTACTTACATGTTCTCAAGCCCTTCTTTATTTCACACATTACTTGCCAAAACCAAAGTTTTAAGTAAAAGGGGGCTTATGAATTAATAACGACGTGAGGCTGATTAGTCGTACAAATCCTGAGAACTAGATGTGAAGATGCCTGCATTGATGATAAGCACAAAGCATGTTTCTAATATCCATATATAACACAATGGCCTTTTTCTACCTTACAAACTACCCATAAGGATCATTCCACAGGAAAAGTTAGTGAAACTGGACAGTGAAATACAAGATATAGGAAAGTGACAGAATTGCTGACATAAATGCACATGAGTGATAATGATATCTAAAAGTTAAATTAAAATATTATGAATCTAGACTTAACTCTATTATAAATAATGACTTAGTGGTGATTTATGTCCTAGGTGCCTCTTCCAATTCTGCTTTTGGAATATACATGTACAGCAGATGTTAGCACCTTGAATCCAAAACTCTTAAAATAGTAGCTAAATGTTCACACCTTTATTTTGAGATGGTCCACCTTTTTTGGAAAGGACTCAATCATATGACTGAATATAGAACGCATGTTACAAGATATAGTCCTCACTGGTGTTGATTGATCTCACTTGGAAACATTTTAAAATTTTTATTGTGTTTTTCTTACATTGCAAAGCCAAAACATGGAATAGGGGAAACCTAATATTTTACACGCTTGCTTGTTGGTCGACACATAAGGGCAGTATTACCTTGTAAAGCTGTATTATGAACAATATACTGAATAGAACAAGTCCCTACAAAATATATAATTTTTATTCTATAGCTAATTTGCATAATTAAAATGATCAAGTTATTTTTACATATTAATCTCTACATCTATATTTTATGTAATTGGTTAATCAAAATGTGTCATTTTCCTGAGTGTTTCAATGTAAATAAGTACTCCTATTTGTTACAGCTTGCTCCAAAGTTAACTATGTAATTGCAACATAAATGTTTTAAATAGAAGATAAGATGTTTAGACAGAAGCTTTAGATAGTAATTGAGTTTGAACATATGTATGGCCTGACAGCATTTGTACTTTACTTCTACTCAATGTGTTGAGATGAATGGGCTCATTGTTAAGGTCTGGTGGTTGATTCATTCATATTCCACTCTATTATTTATCTGACATATTAGCTGAACACCCACATTGTATACAGGACCATAATTGAATGTTTACCTTTAGAAAGAGTCTGGCAGCTAGCTCACTAATAATGGTCCTTGGTATGTTTTTTGTGTATTCCATAAAATTAAATTTTAGTAACATTTAAAAACATTCTTTTGAAATGTTGTTTTTGAATTGTAGCACTTATGATAACTATGCCTCATAGTTGATCAAGTTCATCTATGTAACCAGTCTAAAAGACAATTTAAGGAAATAAAAAACCGTAAATCTTATAATTATATTTTAACAAAGTTATTCATTATGATAAAGTGATTTGGACAGTTATATACCTAAAGGTCATGTTTAAATTATCACTAGATAATACCACAATAACAACATAATGAGTGTGTTCACAATAACATGTTTTCTACAAGGACTAACAATGGAAACATCACATGGTATGTATTTTAAACACTATGGTTTAATAACAAAGATACTATAAAGGTGTTGCCTGTCATATTGTTTTAGTCTCTGATTTGTATAAATGTGTTCTTGAATTATGTATATTGGGATTTAATATACCGTATTGGCTCGAATATAGGCCGCACTTTTTTCCCCCACTTTAAGTTTTTAAAGTGGGGGTGCGGCCTATATTCGGGGTCTAGCGCCCGACGCCCGGGACATGCAGTCCCGGGCGCCGGGCAGGCAGCGGGGTTAAGATACAGATCCCCCGCAGCGGTGCAGGGGACCTGCATCCTTCTCCCCGATACGCTCAGACAGCCTCCCCTGCCAGCACTTCCCACGGGGGGGGGTGTGCCGGCACGGGAGGTTGTCTAAGCGTTTTACCTCTGCCCACCCCCGACTTACCGGAGCAGACTCCCGGGTGTCTTGCGGGGCCGGCGGGAGACATTTACGCAATACGCAAATGCAACTTCCGGTAACGGTACCGGAAGTTGCATACGCGTATTGCGTAGATGTCCCTCGCCGGCCCTGAAGACACCCGGGAGTCTGCTCCGGTAAGTCGAGGAGGGGGGGCAGAGGAGGACAGCGGCAGCGTATCGCGGGGAGGGAGGACAGCGGCAGCGTATCGCGGGGAGGGAGGACAGCGGCAGCGTATCGCGGGGAGGGAGGACAGCGGCAGCGTATCGCGGGGAGGGAGGGCAGCGGATCTCGGGGAGGGAGGGCAGCGGATCTCGGGGAGGGAGCGCAGCGGATCGCGGGGAGGGAGGACAGTGGCAGCGTATCGCGGGGAGGGAGGACAGTGGCAGCGTATCTCGGGGAGGGAGGACAGTGGCAGCATATCTCGGGGAGGGAGGACAGTGGCAGCATATCTCGGGGAGGGAGGACAGTGGCAGCATATCTCGGGGAGGGAGGACAGTGGCAGCATATCTCGGGGGGGGGGGACAGAGTGGCAGCATGTTTTTTTTGGTGCTTTTTTAAAGAAAAAAAACTTTTTCTTTAAAAAAGCACCAAACTTTTAGGGTGCGGCCTATATACGGGGGCGGCCTATATCCGAGCCAATACGGTATTTAGTTTTTTCCCCTATGATTGCTGCCATCCAATTTTAAATCAGATTTCTGCAATTCCTATTGTTGTAGATATGGCACCGCTCATGTCCCTGAGGCAGTTTTTTCCTGTAACTTGGCACTTTGTTTAATGACAAACAATGAATAAGCTAGTTTTTGATCTAATTATTTGTTTGCTTCAGCTCCAGTTTTGCTGTAGAATTTGTAAAGAAATATTTTCAATAAGTCCTCTATATTTTATGTTCTATAATCTGAATTATATTTGGTTGTGTATTTTGATGCTGCCAGTATCAATCAAGCTTAAGTTTAGTATTATTAGCTATAATCATGTATTGTTAATATTTTTTTACAATATAACCATAAGCGAATGTGTTTATTTGCTGAATTTTTCAGTTTCTCAATATAGTGTCAAGCCTTTAAACACATTAAATCCATTGTAACAAGCATCATTTATATGGCATTTGGCACATGGTTTGTTCTAAAGCAGAATACATTCTAATTCACATTTTTATTTTGGTTTCAGAAAACCTTTGTTTTTTTAATGTTGTACTTGGTTTAGGTTGCATTTAAGACATGGCATCTTATATTTGTTTACAGTTTGGCAACTTGTGTGTTCCTGAATCTGCCTATATTCAAGCTTTGTTTATATTTGGCACTTATTTCTGTTTGAAACTGTAGATGTAGTTGGACACGGTTTTTAAACAAATCCAGTTTTCTTAAGCGTTTGTGGTTAACCTTTTTGTCAAATACCCAAGTTCTTCCAAAGTAATTAAATACTCATACATTATGTTGAAGAGATGTTCTGCTATATAGGTCTTTGATCTGGACAGAATACTTGACATTGATACAAATAGCTCTGAAGTCCTTTTAGCACAAAGTGTAAAGTTTGAAACTGTATTTATAAAAACTTCCTCTGCTTGCTTTTTTATTCCCCAACCTAACTTTGTACATCTACCTATATATTTTTCTTAAAAAAATGATTTGTTACATGGACTTGAGTTTATCATCCTAATCATGAAGTCTTTATAAAGATGTATTTTCAATTCAGCATCTAGATTGTCCCATAACATCCAAACAGTAGCATGAGAAAAAGGAAGTTGGTGAAAAAAATGACAAAAAAGTGCAGTTGCCCTGCCCCATATTTTTACTACAGAGAGAATGCTTCTCCCTCCTGCCCAAAATTGAAATGATGTAGCAGGAGGGATTGGGACTCCAGTGAAGCTTGTGTCCTGTGGCAAGGAAAGGAATGTGCAGCTCTGGGTAGGAGGATGGGCAATAAAATGTCTCAGTTGACATAGTACATCCAGTAAACCAGGTTAAAAAATCCAAAAGTGATGGGAAAAATTATCCTGGACCATTTGTCAATAGTGCTGACATCTGTCAGATCTGGAATTTTAAGCTTTAACTTAGAGGAACGTCGCCGCAGACGGCAGTTAGTACGTCCACGTGTGCCCGTTAGGGGCACGTGGCGCTCCAGAGGAGTGTGGCCAAAATCACCCCTGGAGGTTAGCTGCTTACGGAACTGAATCCCAGAGGTGTCGAATGACAGGACAGAGTTCCGGGAGTCACCAATACTGCTGCCCATTTCAGCTGACATCAATTCACTGCTCATATCAAGAGTGCTGAGGAGGATATTCCCATATGGATCCACCTAAGGAAAAATTAGGAAGAATGTTACAGACACATTTGACATCTATTTTTTTTTTTATCCTACAACCGAAAAATTCAAAAAAAAATTAGAACACTATACTATAGCATGGACAACAGAGTCTCCCTGTCATGGTCAAGAAGGTCAGGACGTACCCAGTGCCTGCGAGCGGGATTGAATGCTGCCGGTAGCGTACCTGGCGGGGGGCAGTCCGTCCGGGGTGCGCTCACTGAGGGGTGCCGGCACGCCTCCAAAAATGATGCACGTGGCAACTGTGGCTGTGCATCGGGACTTGATGTCAAATCCCGGCGCACAACACTGAAGCCACGCCCACCGTCTTCCACTCTCACTGCACCGGAAGGACAGGACACAGAAGAAGAAGAAGAGGAAGTACGAAGAGGAGGAGGAAAAGTGACAGTGACAGAGGAAAGGTAGGAAAATATTCAGGGAGAGTGGATTAGTAAGTGTGTGAGAGTGATGGGTGTTATGCTGAAGTTTATGCTTAATGTTTGTGAATGAGGGTTTCAAATAGCATGGATGTGTAAGTGTGGGGGATAGCATGGCATAGGGAGGCTGTAATCACATTCCTATCATGCCCAGATTCCAGAATGTACTGGCTGCCTAGGCATGATAGGAGTGTGTTTTTTTCTGTTTTGGCCAAGTGGATGCTGAATTTTCAGTTTCGGTCCAGAATTTTCCTTTCAGTGCATCCCTACTATATACTAAACCAGTCACTGAAGTGGTAGGCCTACACCACATCAATGTTTGGTTTAGTATATAGTGATAGGGGTTGTACTGCTGTATTGTCAGTGTCTGGCTCAATGTAAAGGCACACATTGAGGGTGGTACAGCATAATCCCTAAGGTTATGCACATGGGGAAGAAAAATCCAGGCTGGAGGAAAGAAGGTTTCTACACCAGCAAAGAAAGGGGTTCTTTACAGTAAGAGCGGTGAGACTATGGAACCCTCTGCCAGAGGAAGTGGTAATGGTAAACTCAATAAAAGAGTTTAAAAGGAGCCTGGACGTGTTTCTTGAAAGCAATAATATTACAAGTTATGGATATTAGATTAAAAGGGACAGAACGTTGATCCAGGGATTTATTCTTATTGCCATATTTGGAGTCGGGAAGGAATTTTCCCCCTGGTATGGGGCAATTGGCATCTGCTTCATAAGGGTTTTTTTCCTTCCCCTGGATCAACACAGTAGGGACACAATATGTATATAGGTTGAACTTGATAGACTTTGGTCTTTTTTCAACCTTATGAACTATGTTACTATGTTACTACGTTATATAACAACAGTTATGCTGCACCTCCGTCAATGTTACCTAACCATAGAAACTATGCAGTTTTAAAGTGTAGGGGGTGCCACATACAGGATCTGCCACAGGTGCCAAATAAAAGTAGGTATGCCCCTGCGTTGTGCGGCAGTCAGGCCCAATGGCCCTGCCTCAGCTCATCATCCCAAAAGGGGTGGGATGAAGAACTGAGGCACGGCCATTGGGCGGCGCGGTGCGTGCCCGCCGGCCGCTTTAATTTCATTAGGCTCCGGTGGAGTGCACGACGGCCGCTTTCAATGTCGCTCGCAGCCGCTTTGGTGGAGCAATGGGCCACATGACTAGACTTGCCCCCCAGGCCTTAGGCTGCCAGTGCTCCCCTGGATGTACTGGTACGTCCATAAGGGTTTCTTGAGATGCGTTTTATGGACGTACCGGTATGTCCATAGAGGAATGTAATGTTGTTTACTAAAGATTATTACATTACAGTATTCTGGTGTAGATTGCTATTTTGTTAGGATATATCTCTTCCAAAATACAGGGTGCATCTGTAGCTAGCTGCTCAACTGCCATCTTGGTCCAGAGCTCATAAACGGGTGCACTAAAACAAAACGGTTTGCTTTCTGGAAGTTAATTTGCTTTCAGCAGCTCCACTTGTGTGCTTTTGTATTTAGCGAGTGTTTGGTAGTGTAAGCAATACTGTAAGCATTTTTATATAGTGAGTGCTTTAAATGTAACACAAGCTTATGCATATGCATCCACGCACACATAGCCATTCATGCTCACATACTCTTATACATAGACATTTATGCTCACATAAACGTAAACATACACATTCATGCTTGCATACAGTATCTCACAAAAGTGAGTACACCCCTCACATTTTTGTAAATATTTTATTATATCTTTTCATGGGACGACACTGAAGAAATAACACTCCGCTATAACGTAAAGTAGTGAGTGTATAACAGTGTAAATGTACTGTCCCCTCAAAATAACTCAACACACAGCCATTAATGTTTAAACCTTGGCAACAAAAGTGAGTACACCCCTAAGGTGCCCAGGACAGGGGCAAGATTTCCTCGCTGCTTCGGTGACGCATCTTGGGGAGTATGCCGAACTAAGTTCGGGGCCATCCCCGATCTCCACATGGCGGACAGCTAAGTGATTGCATCTGTAAATTTGCATTTTTTTATTATTTTTCTAGGGGGACTTAGTTTTCGTGTGCTCCCACCATGTCTGCCCCCGCTATGTTTTTTGTTTACTGGGGGGTTTGGGCCACATTTCACTCTCTGAGCATACATATATTTCCCAAGTAAGCGAACAGCCAAGCCTTTTTTTTCTTTTTTTCTCACACATAACATAGTGCCATGTGCCCAATGCCTCTGACCCTTGCATGGGGTCCACGGTTCTAATGAGGTGGTTGCATGCACGTGCAGGCTCTCATGTGTCTGAGATATCTCTATGCATATGTTCATATATTTGTACCATTATTGTACCATAAATTCATTGAAGCATTTATATGATTGTGCTGCAGCCAATTTTGTTTCAATACGGGTTCACCTCATTTATTGGCTTTAGGGGGCTGTAGTTCAAACCGCACTGGCACAAACACCTTCACACACCAAAGTTTTTTTTTCTTTTCTCTAGTGCATGTAATGATATTTCTTCGCTACCCCAAGCCAGTATCACAACCTCATGCTGATGAGTCCCATGAAGGACGAAACAGGCTGTTTTGTACAGCGGGCAATTACTTTCAAGGGATCCATGTATATACTACATGTACAATATGTTTTGCACTTATTTCAGCCTATGAGGAGGTCATCTCCCTATATGGGCGTTTACCCTCACTAGAGGGCTATGCCTCCGAAATGCATTAACACACAAATGTATTTATTTATTTTTGTTCTCCACATACACTATATCTTCTCGCCCAACTCCCATTCTTGATGGGCATGTTCTTTCTCTTCTTTTTTCCTGTTCTCCCTCCCCCTTTTTTTTCCAGTCCTCCCCCTTGTCCAGTCCTCTGAAAAATGGCTGAAGATAATATCCCATAATGTGAAGGGGCTGCTTTCCCTGTAGAAACGACGAATGGCGATAAGACACTATAATAGATCAAATGCTGATATTGTTCTTCTCCAGGAGACTCACTTCTGGGAGCCACGATATCCCATGCACTTTCAGTCCGTGGCCCCAGACAAGTATAATGGTGTACCCATCCATTCTCATACATAGACGGCTCCCTTTCTGCATCCTTCAATCATGTTCGGACCCAGATGGCAGACTGCTCAACGACCAACCAGTAATGATAGTAAACGTATATGCTCCTAGCCCCCCGAACTCTACGTTCTTTGATAAGCACGCACAATCGCTCCTCACGACTCCGCAAGGAGGCCTTGTTCTTGGAGGGGATTTTAGTCAATTCTCCTTTATTGAAAATGTGCACAGCAATAAAAACATGAACGGACAGAAAAGTTACACAGGCCAAGTGCACAATAAAAATAAGCATATGTAATACGCTCCAAAGACGACCCAGAGCCGATCACAGCGGTCGATACAAAGGTGGAAAGCACCGGGTCGCATAAACGTAAAACCGGCACACCAGAGTCCAGAAACACACATGTATGAGAGTGCCGCTATACAATAGTACGGAGAAATGCGGAGAATGCTGGAGACACTGAATAAACAATAAGAAACTATAATACAAAGAAAATGTAACAAAGTAAATACAAACAAAGAGTAAGAAGTACACTGCACTGTAGTCCCGTCAAAGACGCGGCAACCCACACCGATGTGCGGGCAACACAGAAATACTACCAGTAGCTCCATCCGAGAAAGGAAGCCCAGCAAATATTAAGAACAACACACGGTTGAGAGGACCGATTTGGGTTGGGGGGAGCTAACCCAGACCCAGGACCCGCATACGAGGCGAGGAGAGAAACATCGACCACGGGAGCCACCGGAGGGAATTCCGATACTCCTCCCCATTGGCAGAAGCAACTAAATCTTCCATCTGGGAGATCATGTTCACCCTAGAAACCCAGGCCTGTACGGGAGGGGGTCCCGGGGTTTTCCAAAAACGTGGGATAATGGATTTAGCCGCCTGGATAAGGTGGAAGGCCAGGGACCGCTTGTAGGAGCCGTAGGAAGAGCGGGTGTGATGGAACAAGAAAGGGAACAAAGTCGGGATCTGCAATTTCCCTAATCGCCGCGCCCACCGTATCCCAGAACGGCCTGATGTCTCTGCAATCCCACCAAAGATGAATGTAAGAGCCAACATCCACGCCACATCTCCAACATAGAGGAGAAACCTGAGGTATGTAGCGGTGAAGGTCCTGGGGAACCCTATACCAACAGGAGAGTAACTTGTAGGAGCACTCCTGAATCTTGCTTGAAATAGAGCCTTTATGTGTCAACACTATGATCTTATCCCATTCAGAATCAGAAAAGGGGGTAGGCAGGGAAAGATCTCTCTCCCAGAGGCTAAAGAAGAACGGTTTAGTCTTACAATGTTCATCAACCAGAGTATTATAGATCTGCGAAAGGAGGTGTGAGGACTCGCGAGGAGCAACACATAGGTTCTCAAAATGGGAAAGAGGTCTGGTGAGATGTGCGTTTGGCAGTAGCGTGGAAATATAATGCTTGAGTTGGTGATGTAGGAAGACGCAGGGAAAGGAGGGCGGGGCCTGTCTCAGGAGGTCCCTAAGGGGCCGAAATTGAGAACCCTGAAGTAATTGGTAAAGGCGAACATGCTTAGTACGAAGTTGTGTGCAAAAACTCCGGAGGCCAGCCTGAATATTGCGATCGATAGCGGGATTATGCGAGAGGGGAAAGAGGGGACTGGGGCACAACGAAACGAGGTGACGGGAGGACAGCCGCTTAAAAACACGTAAGGTAGCCGAGATAGTGGGGTGAGAAGGCACCGTCAAAGCGTGATAACGGTCTGGAAGCCACGGCACCGCCGCAATGTGATGCGCCAGGAAAGAGTTCTCCAGGGGCACCCAAAGCTTCGGGACCTCCAACAAGGACCACTCCACTCCACTAACTATAAATTAATTTTGTAATTCGAAAGCGCCTGGAAGGAGTCAAGCTCCGCTACAATCTGTGGAAGGGAGGAGTGCGGCTGCGTGATCATGCAGAGCATGTCGTCCGCGTAAATAGCGAGTTTATGGACATGATTGGCGATGGAGATGCCAGTGATGTCGGCGTTTTCCCGCAGGGCACACGCAAGGGGCTCCATGGTCAGAATAAATAATAACGGGGACAAGGGGCATCCCTGCCTCGTACCGTTGCGAATATGAAGGGCATCGGAGAGGATACCGTTAACCTTGATTTGAGCTGTGGGGTTGGAATATAATGCTTTGATCAGGTTAAGAAAATTCCTGAAGGGAAGCTTATGGGCATGGGCATAAGTCATCAAGTTCAACACCCTAATGGTGTTATCCCTGGCCTCCCTCCCGGGGACAAAGCCGACCTGATCCCTATGAATCAGGCCCGGTATGTACTGTTGGAAGCGAAGCGCCATCACCTTGGCTAACAATTTCAGATCTGTATTAATCAGGGAGATGGGACGGTAGTTGGAACAACAATCCGCATCTCTACCCGGCTTGGGAAGAACGACAATATGCGCTAAATTAGTGTGAGGATCAGGGGTGCGACCGCTAGCGAGCTGATTGAAAAATTTCGTTAGGGGGGTCCCTAGAACCGGGAAAAAGCGGGTGTAATAACCTCTCGACAAACCATCGGGACCCGGACTTTTGCCTGAAGGGGAGAGTTTCAGCGCTACCTTGACTTCATCGCACGTGATCGGGGAGTTTAAGACAGCTAAGGCATCGACATCCAAACGCCGAGGCAAATATTTATGAAGATACTCCTTCATCATAGCCAAGTGGCGAGACGCAGCCAAGTCTGGCGGCGGCAGGTTGTATAGGGCACTATAGAAATCATGAAAACAACGGGCAATCTCATGAGATTCAAACCGAAGCGTGCCCTTAGAATCACGAACTTTGGGAATAAACGCAGCTGACCTCTTAGCTCTGAGAGCTCAAGCCAACAGTTTGCCCGGTTTATCGCCTAGCTCATAAAATTGCTTCCTAGTCAGTAAATAAGACCACTTCACCCTGGCATCCAGGAGGGAAGCCAGTTGTTCCCGAGCCGCCTGCAATTGCATCGATATAGACGCGTCTAACGTAACTTTATGTGATAACTCCAGGCGATGGATACGGTTAGTCAGGGCCGTAATGTCGGCTAAGCGAAGCTTCTTCAATGTGGCACCAAGATTTATAAGGTGACCCCTAATAAAGGCTTTGTGCGCCTCCCAAACCGTGGGAAAAGGAACCTCGTCCGAAACATTATCTTTAAAATAGTTGGTAAGGTGGTCCGAAAGGTCAGCTAAGGATGAGGGGTTGTCCAGCAGATTTTCGTTAAGCCTCCAACACCAGGGTCTGCGGAAGGACTGAGACAATTTAAGAGTGAGAAGGACTGGGGCATGGTCACTAAACGAGCGGATACCAATGTCAGTCGAATGTAAGTGCAGTAAATGGTGATGGGAAAGAAAAAGCATATCTATGCGAGTGTAACGGTTATGAACTGCAGAGTAAAACGTGTAGTCCTTGCCTTGGGGATGTTGCGAGCGCCAGACATCCACCAACTGACAAGCATGCAGGGCTCTCCTTACTTTCTTAATGTGTGTAAAGGGAATATGCGAGGATTGCGCTGAGGAGTCTCTCAAAGGGTCGAGGGTCATATTAAAATCCCCCCATAAATAGCTATACCCTCCTGAAAGTCCGCGAATTTAGACAACATACGACAGAGGAATAAATGTTGCCCGCGGTTGGGCGCATAAACAGTGCCAACAGTGAGTAATTTTACAGTTACCCACGAAACCCTTCAGGAATATAGCTCTACCGTTTGCATCCCTCCAGATATCCAACAGCCGAAAGGAAAGCGACTTATGAAGCACAATAGCCACTCCCTTGGTTTTAGAGTCGGGTGAGCTAGAGAAAAACACCTGAGTATAACGGTGGTCTGTTTAAACTCCCGAGAAGACCTGAAATGGGTCTCTTGTAAAAACGCGATATGCGTCTTGGATAAATGGAGACTGTGCAGCAATTTAGATCGTTGCTGGGGCTTGTTGAGGCCTCTGTCATTGAGAGAGGCAAAGTTAACTAAGTCAGGGAGCATCTATGAAGATCTGGAGAGAGCAGCGGAGGCCAGCGAGACCCATGCAGTGTACAAACTGAAAAAATAAGACAAGTAAAACCAAAATTTCCAAACAAGAACATTTAGAGTCAAATGTAGGCACAACACGAGCCACAAGAGACCCTGGATGCCGAAGCACCAAGTAATGAGCCCAACGACCAAACGGAAGGTCAGCAACCTGCACTCCGCTCCAACAGGAGAAGGAGACAGGACGGCTCCGGGGGGTGGAGAAGGAAACCATACCGGAATCACGTCGGAATGAAAGGCACACCCGGCCCTGTTATCACACGAAAGGCATGACTGCAGGAACCAAGTGTAACAGGGGAGTGTAGGGGCGAACCCATGGAGAAAAGTGTGCAAGAAACGACCACGAAGGCCAAGCGCCATAGACATCACGACCATGTATATATGAGAGAAGCAATGCCTGCTTACGTGCGTGAGTGAGTGCGAGTGAAAATGCATAGAAAAACGAACAGGTGCGCGCGGAGAAAATATATATAAAGAGATGAAATAAAAACAAAAAACGAGCCGATCCGCTACGGTAAACTAAAACAGAAAAACATAAAATCGTATCAGAGAACCTGCCCCGCCAGAAAATGAAAGCGTAAAGGGCGAAGTGGTCAGACGACCCGCGCCCCAGACGGCGCCGCAGGGAGAGCGCCACAACACCCACATACCGGGACCCCCGCCCGCAACAAGCAAACGGGCAATAGCCGGTACAGAGAACGCTCCAGACGGCGGGAGCTACAATCTGACCTGCCCCCCGCACCCGCAGTCCCACTCACGGTTTCACGAAAAGTCCCGAGAAAGTCCCAGCGAGGCCAAATGGTGGGTAACGAAAAAGACGGCCGAAATGTGGAGACGTCCAACAGGTGAGATGAACAGCGAAAATCCTCCGAGGAACAGGACGGGGAGGCGCAGACGACCACAAGAAGCTCAGCCAGGAGAAGGGAAACTGCACATCAGGGCATGGCGTCGTCCGGGCGTCGTCGGCGCTTAGGTCGCAGAGGCCTCGGGGACCACTCCCCCAAGCTGTAACCTGAACGCCCGCACAATGTCCTACTTCAAAGGGAAATCCTGCAAACAGCAGACCACATCACGAGGAGGTAACGAGACAGAAGGCCTCTGTCTGAGAGCCCTATGAACTCTGTCAAATCCAACCGGTGCTGCATCTTCTCTGTTTAGGATCTTGTTAAAGATGGCCCGCAGAGTGGTAGGGAGCTCCTCATGCGCCACCGACTCCGGCAATCCCCGAACCCGAAGGTTGTTTCTGCGGCCCCTATTGTCAAGATCCTCCAGCTTTCGAGACAGATGTCTTATGAGGTTAGACTGCTCTCGGAGGTGGAAGGTCAGGGAGTCCACTGTCGCATGCACTCGGGGTTGTTCTTCCTCAAGTGTCGCCACTCGCTCGCCAATATGGCGGATATCAGATTGCGGTAAGGCTTGAGCGGATCCCTTTGGTCGCCTGATCAACAATATCTGCGATGTCCGCTTTAGTCGGAAGTAAATCGAACCTCTCTTTCCAGGAAAGATCCGCCGGACCCGGAGAAGGCAGCCGCGGTCTCCGGGCACTCACACCAGTCGCCACACTGTCCAGGCTTGCGGAAGGAGAAGGCGGCCTGCGCTCAGAATCCCGCGAATCTCGATCCGGGGAGGCGGCAAAGTAGGAGCGAACCGAGGCAAGTGAACCCCTTTCCCTCGACCCCGAAGCCTTCGGGGTGGAATGCGGCTTATTTGTTTTGCCCATCGTGCGTGTAGAAGCAGAATAAATGCTATATTACGGGCCGGATGTACCAGAGCTCCGGACTCACACGTCCATCTTGTCCGCGAGCCGACCACGCCCCCCCTTGGAGGGGATTTTAACTCAGTTATGGATCCTTACATGGACAGAACTCTTTCGTCGGCTCCAACCTGCCCGAGACTCCTTTCTAAACCTTTGCAAGCCTTTGTTAAATCTCTTGGATTATTTGATGCCTGGAGACTTCTTCACCCCATGGCTCGGGATTATTCATTTTACTCACACCCTCATACGATGTACTCCAGACTGGACTATTTCTTTCGTAATCAGCGTCTCCTCCCCTCGCTTCTCGGCTCTAAATTCCATGAGATTTCGTGGTCAGATCACGCGATGGTGGAGATATCGCTAGCGGATCTTCGGCTTCCTAACCTGCGACCCTTCTGGCGACTCAATGACTCTCTGCTCTTCGATCCTGAAGTCAGAGGGACCATAACTCAATCTCTCACTGACTACTTCGCCGAGAATTTGACTCCAGAGGTTACCCTGGGTACCACCTGGGATGCACATAGGGCGGTCCTTCAAGGCCAATTCATAGCCCTGGCCTCTGCTAAATGGAAGCAACTTCTATCACAAATTCAAGACCTTACTACCACACTGTCCGAATTGCAAACAGACCATAAGCGGTTTGGTGATCACCGTCTTCTCCGTGAAATTGTCGCAACCCTGGGTCAACTGAATTTGTTCTTCGCACCAAGCAAAAGTTTTTTGAGGAGGCCCTGGGCCTCGATGGCTTCACCGCTAAATATTAAAAGTCTTTTGCCGCATGTCTTCGCAGTCCTTCTAAGGACTGATCTCTTTGTACCAGCTATAGACACATTTCCCTCATTAACATAGATTTAAAACTATTTGCTAAGGTTGTTGCCCTTCGTCTAAATGAGGTCTGCCTTGGTCGATCCCAGGTGGGCTTCATCCCGGGTAGGGAGGCCCCGGAAAATATCTCTGAACCAGCTCCACTCGTGTCGGAGGACCAGTATGCTGATGAAGCTTCTCTCCCTGAATGCTGAGAAGGCCTTCAACCAAGTGGATTGGGGGTATTTGTGGTCCACTATGCAGGCTTTTGGCTTTTCCGGAGCCTTTTTGAGATGCGCAAGCCCTATATACACTTCCTTAAGTTGTGGTAGATATAGGCACGTTCCGCTCCAGGCCTTTTGCAATTAAGGGTGGGACCCGCCAGGGATGTCCCCTGTCACCTTTACTGTTCGCGTTGGCCATTGAACCCTTAGCTCAGGCTGTCTGCATACTGATATCAGGGACCTTACAATTGGTGGCCATGATTATAAGCTTAGTTTGTTTGCAGACGACGTTCTGCTCTCCCTGACGTCCTCCCTCACGTCCCTACCTAACTTGTACCATTTGTTGGGGCAGTTCAGGAAGCTCACAGGCTATAAGATTAACTCAGACAAATGTGAAGCTGTGAATGTAAGCCTTCCCTATCCTATGGTAAAACTCCTCTCCCTTAACTTTGACTTTAAGTGGCAGCCTCTATTTCTACGATCTCTGGGCATTAAAATAACTCCCTCCCATCAACAGATGTATGCAGCTAACTATCCGCAATTAATCCTGAACCTAAAACGCGATTTGTTAATGTGGTCCTCCTACACCTTATCCTTTCTGGGGAGAATTTATGAGGTAAAAATGACATTATTGCCTAAACTGGTATACCTCTTCCGCTCTGTCTCCTTACCGATTCAACGGAAGGACATCACCAGCCTCCAAGGGGCAATTGAGAAGTTTGTTTCACAGGCCTAAGAGGGCCGGAGGGTTGTCTACCCCCCTCCTTTATGAATATTATGTTGCAGCTCAGTTGGCAATGCTTTTATCACTTTCTGTGAGCCCTTCCCCTGCACGTTGGGTCCAAATGGAATCAGATATCTGGTCCAAGGTGCATCTGCGGTGGCTTATGTATCACTCTAGACAAATCCAAACTCTCTGACAGTCTCACCCTCCTTCACTCGCTCACCTTATGGTACCAAGTTTGTCTTAAGTATCGACTCACAGATTACAGATCCAGGATGAGGCCAGTATTTCAGAATCGGGACTTCCCTGCTGGCCTCCGAGTTCATCCGTTCCAGTGGTTGGTCGCCAAGGGACTTGTCAAAGTGGGAGACCTACTCCTGAACAATCGACCTTACTCCTTCCAACAGTTGTTGTCCTTTCATGAGATTCCTGCTACAGAAATCTTTCGATACCATAAACTCTCCCATTTTCTCCTTCTATTTCTCAAACGCCATCCTGAACACGTATCCACATTTTACGAAGAAGCGAGCCACCAATCTCACAAATCCAGCAGCGCGATTTCCCAACTATACAACCATATTCTTGGGACTCAATTTTCAACACCGCCATCCTTTGAACGGAGATGGGAGGCCGACCTGGGTCAAACCTTTGAATCCTCTGAATGGGGGGAGACATATGAGAACATCTGGAAGGTCACTGCAGGAGAACTGCTTTAAAGTACTGTCCCGCTGGCACCTTACACCCTCGCGACTACACCATATGTTCCCGACGCACTCTCCTCTCTGCTTTAGAGGCTGCGATGAAGAAGGGACCCCATTGCACATCTGGTGGACATGTCCCAAGCTCACGCCGATCTGGTCAAATTTCTTTCATATGTTGAGTGAAGCGCTCGGGGAGCTCCTGGACGGCTCTTCTTTGCAGATGTTACCCGTTGGAAAATCTGACCCAAACCAGCTCACCGTCTCATCTTTCGAGTCTGTACATAGATCCGCCTTGCTATTTCCAGGGTCTGGAAGTCGGGTACTCCCTCAATTTCTTACATTGAAGCTAAAATATGGAAAATGCTAGAAATGGATAAAATCACGGCGTACCTACATCATACATCACATCTTTTCCTCCTCACCTGGGCACCTTGGCTAGAGAAGTTTGCAACGTCACGTGTTGCCATTTTGTGGATCTGAAGCGTCCAACCACCGGAGGATACTCCCTGTTCCGCTGGCTATGGCCTGGAGGCATTGCTACTCCTTATCCCTTTTATTTATTTATTTATTTATTTTTTCTTTTCAATTGTATCTACGTCTCATCAAATGGAAATCATCTCCTGTTTTTAATAAAATACTTTTTTACAAATGGCCCTTCCGACCTGCTCAGACGCAGGGTTCCCACAGTGCCCCTAGTTGCAGTTGTGACCCCTGTAGTTAGGCCACTGTTATCTTTGGTGTAAAATACTTTACATTTTTAGTAAGCATCTCACCTGTTCTCTTACCCTCCTTTCTTCATAACGGTGGCGCTCATTATTTGCTTTGTTTGTCCTCTCATTAAGCTTTTTCTGTTGTTGGGGGCCACGTCCAAAAAAAACATAATTAACAAAAGCATATTCCAAAAGAGCTAAGAATACAAAGACGAAGCATCCCATCAAATAAACATCAATGGCCTTAACGTATGGAATCTTGGGCAGTGTCTCTCTTAGGTGAGTATTTATTGTTGTCATAGTAAGCACTGTTGTCACACCTGAAATACATAAAAAAAATTATAACTTCTGCCCTCTCAATAGCATTATTATTTAATAAAATTTTGCTTTATATATATATATATATATATATATATATATATACACATACACACACACACACTCACTGGGCACTTTATTAGGTACACCTTACTAGTACCGGGTTGGACCCCCTTTTGCCTTCAGAACTGCCCTTATTGTTAGTGGCATACTTTCTAGAAAGTGCTGGAAACATTCCTCAGAGATTTTGTTCCATATGTACATGAAAGCATCACGCAGTTGCTGCACATCTGTTGACTGTGAACTCACTGTCATGTTCAAGAACCAGTTTGAGATGATGTGAGCTTTGTGACATGGTGCATTATGCTGCTAGAGGTAGCCATCAGAAGATGGGTACACTGTGGTCATAAAGGGATGGACATGGTCAGCAACAATACTCAGGTAGGCCCAAAGTGTGCCAAGAAAATGTCCCCCACACCATTATACCACCACCAGCCTGAACCGTCGACACAAGGCAGGGTGGATCCATGCTTTCATGTTGTTTACGCCAAAGTCTGACCCTGCCATCTGAATGTCACAACTGGAATCAAGAGTCATCAGACCAGGTAACGTTCTTCTAGTCTTTCTGTGAATTGTAGTCTCAGTTTCCAGTTCTTAGATGACAGGAATGGCACCCGGTGTGGCCTTTTGCTCCTGTAGCCCATATGCTTCAAGGTTGGATGTGTTGTGCGTTCAGAGATGGTATTCTGCACACGTTGGTTATAAATCAGTGGTTATTTGAGTTACGGTTGCCTTTCTGTCATCTCAAATTAGTATGTCGATTCTCCTCTGACCTCTGACATCAACAAGGCATTTTCGTTCACACAACTGCTGCTCACTGGATATTGGACCATTCTCTGTAAACCCTAGAGATGGTTGTGCACGAAAATCTCAGTAGATCAGCAGTTTCTGAAATACTCAGACCATCCCGTCTGGCACCAACAACCATGTCGCGTTCAAAGTCACTTAAATCCCCTTTCTTTCCCATTCTGATGGTCGGTTTGAACTTCAGCAAGTTGTCTTTACCACGTCTAAATGCATTGAGAGTTGCTGCCTTGGGTATTGGCTGGTTAGCTATTTGTGTTAACATGCAATTGAACAGGTGTACCTAATAAAGTGGCCAGTGAGTTAACATGTCCATACAACCATCGTATGTAGACCTAGAACAACACTTACCCAGTGCTACTCTTGCTGCTGATGCATCATAGTTGATCCAGAAGGAAACCCAAGATAAGATTGTGATTAAGACGGATGGCATGTACGTCTGGAGGATAAAATATCCTATGTTTCTCTTAATTCGGAAACTCAATGATAGACGAGGGTAGGATCCTGCAGAGGCAAATTCTATGTCTCATAACTTTTTTCTCATTTTCATACATAGATATAACACTAGTGCTGACCCATATTGATTAAGAATAGCTTACAATATTTAGCTAATTTTTTGCATGATATTTCTAAATTGAATTGATCTTCCCTTGGGAAGCAATATAACCTCAACTACTTGTTAGATATCTCTATTTGACTACTGTAACCTTTATCTAAGATTTTAAACTCTTCTGTATGGTTTCATATGTTTTTGCGATTTTGATACACATTGATAAGTCGAGTTTTGAACAAACTATGTAATCAGTCGTAATTTTTTTTTTAACAAAAACTTTCAATATATATGTAACAATATTCTGTAAATAGGAAATAATCAAAAAAAACAAAAAAACAAAAATCAAAAAGTTTAATTGTGCATAAACGCATGCGCTCCCATGGGGTTACACTCTTGATGTTGCTTACCAGTAGTAAATACGACTTTCTTAGTCACCAGTCTGGTCTCAATGATCGTAAACTGGGGGAGCTCCAGAGCAGACACTCCAGTAACAGCCACTTCCTCCCCTCCTTGCCAGAAAAACTCAATGTCATCTGTTGTATATCCATCTGGAAAACAAAAGCAATGCCAGCTTACCTTCACACATACTGTACATTTACTACTGTTATTACACAAAAACACAAAAACACTCAAGCACATGTTTTTTTTATGTATAACCACACAACGTTTTCAAACTGACAGACAAAATTTGCATATTGTAAGCATTCGCATGCAAGGCTAGTTAACCTCAGTCAAGTCTAGTTTAGTTAACCCTTACCTTAAAAGGAGAATGTCATTTTAGACCAGCCTTGATCAACCTGTCTGATTTCATGTTGAACTGATATCACTAATGCAGTTGGTAACACTTTACAATGTCTAGTTAAACTGAGAAATTCATTGGAAAAGTAAGTATGTTTTATACCACAGGACATGTTTCATGTTTTTACCATGTCACTGTTTAACTGTGATTTCCCTCTTTCTCAGTTAGTGTAGTGTACCCATACAAATGTAATATATATATATATATATGCTATATGAACAAAAGCATGTGGACACCTGACCATCACACCTATATTAGCTTAATAAACATGCCACTCCAAAAACCATAGGCATTAATACAAAGTTGTCTTCTTTTTGCAGCTATAACAACCTCCACTCATCTAAGGAAGGCTTGCCCATTCAGCCAAGGGAGCATTTGTGAAGTCAGGCAATAATGTTGTTTGAGAACTCCTCGCTTGCAGACAGCGTTCCAGTTCATGCCAAAGGTGTTCAATGCGGTACAGTTGAGGGCTCTGTGCAGGCCACTCAAGTTCCTCCAGACCAAACTCATCAAATCATGTCTCTATAAACCTTGTTTTGTGTATGGGGCAAAAACATGCTGGAACAAGAAATCGTCTACCCCAAACTGGTGCCACAGTTCACCGAAGCTGGAAACATACAATTGTCTAAAATGTCTTTATATGCTATAATATTAATATGACTGCATATAGATAACAGGCTCCATAGACCACCCCACACCAAAACTACTGTGGAATAAAGAACACAGCTTTATTACACTTTTGTGTATATAAACATTCCCCAGGCCAGTGGTACAACTAACATACCCACATCCTATGAACAGCCTGCCAGCTGTCAAGCCCAACAGGCACATAATTACCACAACAAACCAAGAGCCTTAGCCTTGTGGGTGCCATAAGCCCCCCACATAACATGCCTCCCCAAGCTCATTATGGGGAAATGTTCCATGTTTGCCTGAATGCTCGCTGGTGACAAGGTCACCCTCTTGCCCTCAATTCAACCCTTATAACTAAAAAAATGTTGCCGCTAGCTAACAATGGCTAGCTAACAAACTGCAGCCTCGTGCATGGGTCAACAGTCATGACCCCCATCCCTATTGGTCCAGGGGTCCCTTTACCCTTTATTGGAACTAAGGGGCCTAGCCCAAACCTGAAAAACAGCCACAGATCATTATTTCTCCTCCACCAAACTTTACAGTAGGCATTATGCAGTCCAGTAGGTAGCGTTCTCTTGGCGTCTCCCTATCCCAGATCCGACCTTCAGAAAGTGAAGTGCGATTTGTTAATCTAGGAAACATGTTTCCACTGTTCCAGAGTATAGTAGCAATGTGCTTTACACCACTCAAGCCAGTGCTTGCCATAGTGATTTTTGCTATCCTGAAACACAGATGTTGTTTCCAGCCCCGCTCTGTAAATGAGCACGGTCTACTGCTTAGTCGCTAAGCTTTTGTTACTCCTAGACACTCCCCCTTCACAATAGAAGGAACTACAGTGGGCCATGGGCAGATCTAGCATACAGCAAGTTCAGTCTCATATGTCATGTGACTGGATGTGGCTGTCTACCAGTGCCTGCCAATTGTTGGGAGAACTTCAGTCCAATATGCTATGTTTCATCCCTCCGGTATTCCCTCCATGGATCACACTGATCAGCAAGCTAGTCCCCATAGCCTTGCCTTGCATTCAACATATAAAAAAAGCAAGCAAGATAAACATAAAGCTGGGCTCTATTGACTAGCGTGGTTGAATGCAGTAGCATTCAACCACGCTAGTCAATAGAGCCCAGCTGTCTAATCACAATGTGATTAGTAAAATAAAAGTATGTGGTAACTTTTTAAAATAACTATGCAGTGATGTCACCATCAGAACCCTCCAGTTCCAACAAAATGTAAAAAAAAAAGTCATAAAATACTTAAAAAATTAAATTTAAAACCAAAATATTTATTTTTATGAGCAAGTGCTAAAAGTAGTGCTGTATCTTCCCAAAAATCCTGACATGGAAAGAGTTAAACTACTAGCATTTCAAATACCCAAGGGTGTATACAAAAAAATGAATGGTTTGATGGGGTAATGTCAGGATTTTCACCATTCCCCCGCTCCTCTTGCTTCTCACACTCAGTCACACCTCAGCTTATGAAATTTGCTCCCTGCTTACCTGCTGATCAGTCAGACCCTCTCTGCTAGAGTCTGGCTATTTAAACAGCAACACTTCAGTCTCTCATTGCCCTTGTGTTGGTCTCAGAATCTCCAAGTGCATTCTCCATTGTTCCTGCAGTTTCCTGTGTATGGCTCCTGGCTTGGCTGATTCCCTCTCCGGTTCCTGAATCCTGCTTACATCCCTGACTCTGTTTGACCTTGGCTAGTTTGACTTCCTGATTTGGCTCTCGAACCCCTGGCTTGGATTTCTCACTACGTCTTATTTTCTCTTTATTCAATAAAGGTGATTACACTGCATTTCTGTCTCCATCTGGTTTGTGGTTCCTGACAGGTAAATTGGAATGGCCGGGTCCAAAGATGTCACAAATAGAGCATAGGCACAAACTGAACAAAATAAAACGTGACCTTTTAGCCCACAAACAACCAGACATCCCATGCATGAGTGGTATCACTGTACTCAAGAGATGTTGCTGAACACATATTGGGGTGTTGTTTGACAGTGACATTTACCAGGAGCTATAAATTCATACCTGAAGTACAATTTGTGTGAAAAAGGGTGGTAGAGGAATTAGTGCATGCCCAGCATTTAAGGGACTCCACTACACATATGGTGGACATGTCCTCAGATTACGCCACTTTGGTCTTATGTTTTTTGACAAATTAAGTGAGGCCCTTGGTGAGCGCCTGCAGCCCAAACCCTAGACAGCCCTTCTCTGCAGAAATTACCCATTGGACACTTTGAACAAACCGGCTCATCGTTTAATTTTGTAATCTGTACAGCGGTCCGTTTTGCTGTTGCCAAGGTCTGGAAGTTAGGTGCTCCTATAATCTCTTCATTGAAGGTAAAATCTGGGATATAATCAAGTTGGAAAAGAACACAGCGTACTTACACGAAACATTGCACCTATTTTACCTCACGTGAGACCCTTAGCTGGAAAAATTTACACCACCTCGTGCCACTTTCTCGTGGCTATAAGAGGCATTACTCCCCCCTCCCTTTTTTTTTTTTTTTTTTTTTATTTTCCTCCTCTTCTTCTCTCTCTCTCTTTCTCTCTCTCTCTCTCTTTACACTTTCTTGGCCCCTTCCCCTCTGTGGATTTCCATTGCTCATGTCATGCTATGTGATGGTGTTTATTGCATATTGTCTCCTGTTGGCTTCTTGATGACTGCCCTGTATCATGCAATCACTGACTATGTCATTCTTACCTCTTGGCTCCACGATTGTTGCTGTGCGAGCTGCGTCTATTTCCAATGCTTGTAATAATATTGTTTACTTACCCTAGATTTTCAAATGATATATCTACGTCTCATCAAATGTGCTATACATGTGGTCACTGATGCTTTGGAAATCATTTCCTGTCTTAATAAAATACTAACTAAAATGCCAGCATTTAAAATACCTTGGGGTGTCTAGTTTTCAAAAATATATGGTTTCATGGGGTAAATTGCTTTGGCCAGCTTCAAAGATGTTCAAAATAGCACACGGGGCAGAATGACCAGATCTGGAAAAAAAAAGTTTTTGAGATAGGAAAACACTACATGTACTTATTGTCCTATAACTTGCAAAAAACATAAAAACATTGAGTATTTTTAAACTCAGGACATGGATAACGCATGTAACCAGAGACCACTTGTTAAGTATGTTCTTCACAGTAAAATGCATAAAGCAGGGGTGTTCCAACACTATATATCTCCAAAACAATTAGAAAAACTGTATGCTGTATGATGTTCAAATAAGTTTATTTATTTATCTTAAATGCTATGATGGTTACGGCTCTACTTTAAGATAAAGGTTGGTAAAATGGCATATGCTGGTTTGTACTTTGTTGAATGTCACAATCCTCTAGTTTTCTTAATTTTTATCTTGCAATTTTAGTAGTCTTTTACTGAACACTCTCTAGAATATCAATACCTCTAGATGTGGAGTCTCAAGTACTGTACACAATACAATAACTGAGGTCTGCTCAGAGATCTTTTCTATAGTTATCATAGAAAGTATTGTTACCTTGTGGCTTACTGTTTTACTGCAAATGGATCTGCATAGGTTGGAGGCTTGGGCTGGGATGTGGCAGATGAGGTGTAAGTTTACACAGATAAATGTAAGTTTATGCACATGGGGAAGAAAAATCCAGGCTGGGAATATGTATTAAATGGTTTTAATACCATTTAATACATGGGGACGACTGACATGGAAAAGGAGTCTTGGTTAGCAGTAAATTTACCTGTAGCGACCAGTGTCAGGCAGCTGCTGCTAAGGCAAATAAAATCATGGGGCGCATCAAAAGGGGCATAGATGCCCACGACAAGGAAATAATTCTACCATTGTACAAGTCACTAGTCAGACCACACATGGAATACTGTGTACAGTACTGGGCACCAGTGTACAAGAAAGATATAGTGGAGCTGGAGAGGGTTCAAAGACGGGCAACCAGAGTAATAAGGGGAATGGAAGGACTACAGTACCCAGAAAGATTATCAGAATTAGGGTTATTTAGTTTGGAAAAAAGACGGCTTGGGGGGACTTAATAACTATGTATAAATATATAAGGGGGAAGTACAGAGATCACTCCCAGGACCTATTTATACCCAGGACTGTATCTATAACAAGGGGACATCCTCTACGGCTGGAGGAAAGAAGGTTTCTACACCAGCACAGACGGGGGTTCTTTACAGTAAGAGCGGTGAGACTATGGAACTCTCTGAGGAAGTGGTAATGGTAAACTCAATAAAAGAGTTTAAAAGGAGCCTGGACGTGTTTCTTGAAAGCAATAATATTACAAGTTATGGATATTAGATTAATAGGGACAGAATGTTGATCCAGGGATTTATTCTGATTGCCATATTTGGAGTCGGGAAGGAATTTTCCCCCTGGTATGGGGCAATTGGCATCTGCTTCATAAGGGTTTTTTGCCTTCCTCTGGATCAACACAGTAGGGACACAATATGTATATAGGTTGAACTTGATGGACTTTGGTCTTTTTTCAACCTTATGAACTATGTAGAAAGCCTGTATACACTACTTTCTGTTCTACCTTTTGTCTTGATCTTGTTCTTAGTTTCCAACATGGGTCCTTACTCAAAGCTTGTAGTGTCTTCTGATACCATGTTTCATATGTAGGCATATTACCAGAATGCAACCTACTTGTGTGCAACAACAGAAACACCAGGACACGGTGACTGCATGAGCATGAGAGCTCAGTGTCTAGACAGGAGGGCCTAAGTTATGGCTACTGTCAATAGCATTCCTCTCCTTGAGGAGTTGGAAATAAGTGCGGATTGGAGCTCCATGCCTCACAGCTGTCCTGATTTTGCCACTCTATCCTGCTGTCCCACCGAGCTCTACCTCGTTCCCACTGGTGTAGAGGTTGGCAGGACAGCAGGATTTTGGACCGCAATACTGCTGCACATGTGCAGAATTGCGCACATGCACAGTAGTACTGTCAGTTTAAGTAACACTCTACCTCCCTGGTGTCACGGCTAGAGGACCAGTAGTGCAGGAACCTGGTATCATCCACCGGTACGGGAGCAGGGCAGTATACTGGTTGCAACAGGCAAAAGAGTAGTCGTTACACGGAGCCGAGGTCAGGAGTAGGCGAGGACAGGATAATCAACAACAAGCCGGGTCAAACACAGGAGATAGACAGGAACGTCAAAAACAAGCCAGGGTCAGAAGCCAAAATCACGAAGCAAGGTATTTAATAAGCACAGCCAACATGCACAAGGCACTATCCCAGGCAATGAGCTAGTGCAACAGCCAGGTTTAAATAGACATACTAATAGACTGCAGACTGAGACAAACAGAATACACGGGAGGGACACACCTTATAAAGGATACAAAGCAAAAGCAACGAGCTGAAGCAGAAGCAAGGAATGGGAGATCAGAACAGCGCAAAAGGAAATCCAGGAATGGATTGAAGCAAAACAGGAAAATTGAAACAAAAGCGAGATATGCAGCTCCGCAGCCTGGGTAGGACGTGACACCAGCAAGGCCCCGGTATCCTGATTTGATGTAAGTGTCTCTCCAGATGGACATATTGCACCAGTCAACATTGTGATTATTAGACTTGTGCATTCCAATTCATACAAATTTTATACCGGCCCAGCGTAGCATTATCTCAGCCTGGTGTAGTATTGTATTAGAGGAATGGGGGAGAGGCTGTCCCTGCGTTGTGGGCTATCGCTCTATCCTGTTGCGGAACTACTACATCAGGCCAGAGTAACGCAGACAGAGAAGAGTTTTTACACATCTACCAAGGCTCTACCCAATTGTGGAAGTAAATGGGAGAGGTTATGATAAAGCAGGAGATAGCTAGGAGCAGCAGAGAACTGGGAGAAGATGAAGACGAAATAGAGTACAAGAAGAGGAGCTGCAAAGAAGGGATGGAGTAGTGGAGACACTGAAGCAGTTGTCGAAGAAGATAGGGTGACTTTGAGAGACAGTGTGAGTGAGAGTGTGCGAGAGGGTGACAATTTAATCTCCAAATCCAAAATGCCCTCTGAAAAGGGCAGGAAACAAAATTTGCTGAAAACAAATAGACCAAACACACAAATATTTTGTCCAAATCATTTTTTGGTCAATTTGCACAACTCTAGTTTTTGTAAAGAGGCATGATAAAGGATGTAATGGCACTGACCCCTCATTTTCGGACCAGGCACTGGTCATGCCGATACTTCAGGACATCTTGTTCAAGCTACTTAAAGCATGGATGTTCAAACTTGTTAATGCACGGGATGCTTTTTGACAATGTAAATTGTATAATGAGAGCCGTTATATGATAATTTTATGGATCCCCTGGGGTAGGAAGAGATGGCTGAAATTGTCTTTTAGAGTGTCTGTGGAGCCAAGAGGTGTGTCAACATAAACAGCATGAGCTATTAGCCATGCTCAGTTGAATGCAACCAATAGCCAATGAAATCTTCATGGTTGGCTGTGGGGATACAGATGTAGAAGCTCAGAATGTGAGCAAGCAGTTGGCCTTTTTGGATTGCTGCAAGCAAGATTAAGATTTTGTTTAAAAAAACTACAATTTAAAGTCAAGGAGTTTTGAGAGACAGAGCCATATTGGATGGTATATCCAATATGGCTCTGTCTCTCAAAACTCCTTGACTTTAAATTGTAGTTTTTTAAACAAAATCTTAATCTTGCTTGCAGCAATCCAAAAAGGATTCCCCCCCCAGCTATTACAGTATATTGCAGCCACAGAGGTAGTGCTGAATATGTTGGCAGGCAAACACTATACTTTCATGTTGTGCACAGTTTTGCTCAGTAGAGGTCAGTGCCCTAGATGTCAATGCAAAAGGTTGACCTTTTTGCAGCAGACAACATCATTGTCCATTTTAATTCTGAAAAGTTACATTAGTAATATTAATAGTAACAAAACAGTAACATCATGGTCCCACAGTAAAGGCGTATATGTGACCAATCCTTGTCCAGAAGCTTTCTCAGGGGCTCACCTCTGACAGGTGTGGCAGAAAATTTGGCAAATAAGTGACAAATCCAATGAAGTGCTGCACAGATTTTACATCGTTTGGCTGTGGACACACAATTTGCAGTGTTTAACAGGAGCTATATGACATATTGCAAATTAATCATGCAGGGTATTTCAATGTCTCAGGCAAGAGGTTACTCCAGATAAGACAGCAATTGATGAAAGTTTGCAAGCACTGTTCTAACTGGTTGGCTAGACTTAAAGGAAAAGGTATCCTTGCTTGTGAGGGATGAAATCAGCATTCAGGATGGTATACCGTACAAAGGGTCATCGTTCTAAAATTATTAACATCAGAGATATAACACTATAACACGAGATATGTTAACATGCTATAGGCAGGCAGTGACCAACATGCAAAAAGAGATCAGAGACTTTGTCAGTCGCTGTTCAACCTGCAATTAATACACACAGGCAGACTAAAGAACCAATGATGTTGCATGTACACCCACAAACTAATGGACAGGCTCAATGTACTGCTGTGAAAATGGAAAAAAAAATATGTGAAGGAAAGTTAAATGATGGTACACACTAATTGAAAGCCATGTATATCAAAGGAGGGCATGTATAGTAGCCCAGCACAGTGCTAATCTAAAGGAGGCTGAAAACTTCATTACCAATAGCCAACAAGTTGCTTGAACCTTGTGTAGTAACTAGTGTACTAGAGAAACTGTCAGAGGAAACAGAATTCCAAATACTTTTGGAAACAGAATTCCAAAGACTTTGAGGTTTTGACCCTGCCTGCCAGCCTGCCTGGACTTTTTTATACATTGCCATGCCAACCTGCAGCCAATAGTGGCCACCCGTTTAATTATTTGGGACTGCTGAGCAACGCTATCTGGAAGTTAGCCCTGCCTTTAAATACCTGCTTAGCGCCTTAGTTAATGCCTTTGCATTGCAGTTTATCTGCATTCTGGATAGCTGTGCGCTTGGGCCCTGATTACTGTTTGTGTTAACAAGTATTTAAGGCAGCAGGCTGCCTACCTTAACCACTTCAATCCCAGGGGTTTTTGGTCCCTCAAGTCCCGGAGCAATTTTGCCATTTTTGCGCTGTCGGTTCAGTGATTATTGTCTTTTCCTGTGAATAGCGTACCCATGTAAACTATATATGTTTTTTTCAAGGAGATATAGAGCTTTCTTTTGATACCATAGTTGGATGATTAGCTGAAAATGTAGAATGAGAAATTTAGTAAAAACTAGCGAAAATTAGAAAAAAAAAAAAAACACCTATTTTTTTAAAAAACGAGGTAGAGCTCGGTGGGACAGCAGGATAGAGTGGCAAAATCAGGACAGGTGTGAGGCATGGAGCTCCAATCCGCACTTATTTCCAACTCCTCAAGGAGAGGAATGCTATTGACAGTAGCCATAATGTAGGAAACTTAGGCCCTCCTGTCTAGACACTGAGCTCTCATGCTCATGCAGTTACTGTGTCCTGGTGTTTCTGTTGTTGCACACAAGTAGGTTTTATTCTGGTAATATGCCTACATATGAAACATGGTATCAGAAGACACTACAAGCTTTGAGTAAGGACCCATGTTGGAAACTAAGAACAAGATCAAGACTAAAGGTAGAACAGGAAGTAGTGTGTACAGGGTTTGCAGTAAAAAAGTAAGCCACAAGGTAACAATACTTTCTATGATACTGGGTGGTAACATATAACAGAAAAAATACAAAAATAATAGTGCAGTATGTCTGTATATAGAAGTATATAATATATATAGCCTAAAGAGTGCGTACTCACAATTTAAACAGAGCCTTTAATAAAAAGCGCTTTATTTTGTAAACTTATGTTAAAATCAACCCAACAAAGTATACAAAGAAAAAATAGTGTGTTCTTTAAAAGTCCTGGTAGTCCGCCAAATACGCGTTTCACCTTCTGGCTTTATCAATCTAGAATGGTGCGCTTACTTCCTGATTCGTCTTTTATGTCCGCTTGGCCCCTCCTCCAGGTGATTTTGTGGTGATTAATCCTGCCGTGAATCAGTGTGTCCACTTGATTGGCAGGCAATTGCCTGTTTTGAGTGATAGTAGTTGATTTGGGGTTTTACGGATGTGGCAATTGCCTATCATGTAAGAGTACAAATAACAAGAGACATATAACAAAATTCCAAGATCCACATAAAACCGGTAATCCCACACTTAATAACAATTTTTTATTTGCACAACACTTTAATGCACAGATAAAAGTAAAATTACTTTACAAATGTAATTTCACTTTGGTGCACTAAACTAGAATGTAAATAATTAATTCAGCACCATAAATCAATGCCCTATTAGCACAACTAAGCACTTATAGTAACTATAAAAAACAGCCCTGCACTGAATTGAGGGCCGAAGGAAGGGTGAGGCGAGTGAGGCACTCGCCTCTGGCGCAGTTCAGAGGGGGGAGCAGCTCAGAGGGAGCGCACAGCCGCCTGATCAGCAGCTGCAGTGTCCAACACTGGTTGGGGAGATCACGTATCTCCCTAACCAGCCAACATTAAGCGTGCTCCTCTTCACTGTGTGCCGGGCGCTGGCAATAGACGCTGGGCAACGGGATATTCGTTTATATGACGTTTATGTCCCAGCCCACTGCAGTGACAGAGAGCGGCAAACCAGACCTCGCGTTCAAGTCCTACACCAAGAGACTTGCACGTCAAGACAAGAGGAAAGAAGGAGGAGAAAGCAGAAAGGAAGAAGAGATGGGGAGAAAGTGTGGTATAGGTATCTGATGGGGAGAAAGAAGGGGGGTAGATTATGAGGAGGAAGGAGGTGCTTCAAGCCTACATGTAAACCAGTATGTGTGCATATACATATAGTAAGGCATGTATATGGGAAATGTTTATGTGTGTTTGAGGGCAGGCATCTATGTGTGTGTGTGTGTGTGTGTGTGTGTAAAAGCATTGTGTATATGTGTCTGTGTATCAGATGTGTATCGATGTTTATAGGGAGGCATGTGTGTGTGTTTGGGCAGTTTATGTATGTGTGAACAGGCATGTATAAGGGTAGTGCATATGTGTATATGTGCAGGCAAGTGCTGTGTGTGTGTGTTTGTGGGCAAGCATGAGTAAGAGCAGTGCATGTGTGTGTATGGGTAGTGTAAAGGCAGGCCTGTGGTACTTAAAGGGAAGAAAATGATTCCCTGTAACACACATTTAACCCAGGGGCAGTATTATTATTGTTTTAAAAATGATGTCCTTAGCTGAGTCTAGCAGCTGTGAAACTGTCCTCCATGAAAAATCTCCAGGCCTATTCCTGGTTAAAATGAGTGTCACTGTATGCAGCATTTGGGCACAAGAGAATATTGCCACTTGGTCTAGGGCTGGCCTACAAAACACCATGCATTAAATCTAGGGATAGGCAGGGTAAGTCATGTGTGTTTGAATGTTTTTATTGGTATGTTTGTGGGTATGTTATTGTGTACATCTTTTTTTACGGGTATGTTAGCGTGTTTTCAGGTGTGTGATTGTGGGCATCTTTCTAGGTATATTAGTGTGGGAATGTTTTTGGGTATCATTTTGTGTGTATGTTATTGTGTGTTTGTCTGTGTATGTCTATTAAGTACAAAAAACAAAAACTGTCTGCGCTTCTTACCCTAATAAAGTTGGCAACAAATATATAAACATAATATAAATGAGAGGTTTTGGTTATATGAATTGGCCAAAGCATAATTAAGCTCACCCGCCACGTCAAGGCACACTCTCAATAGGGTGAGAACCTACTCTCACCTCCTACGTAGTGGACACACAAAGCAGTTTATACTGCTACCAAAACCTTATTAATGTGTTGGGGGAGGTGCAATTAAACCTCCTCCCTATTAACCCCTGGACAGCAAGCTGCAACCAGACTGATGAGGAGCCAACAACCTCAAATATGTGCAAACAGGGAAAAGAAAAAATGTCGGTGCGCTAAGCTAGTCACAGGCTCAAATAATACAAATGTATAATACGAGGCCTACCAAACAGGTGTAAGCATGCTGCAAAAACAGTGTATTGGCTGTACAATGTATACAAAAAACAAAAACTGTCTGCGCTTCTTACCCTAATAAAGTTGGCAACAAATATATAAACATAATATAAATGAGAGGTTTTGGTTATATGAATTGGCCAAAGCATAATTAAGCTCACCCGCCACGTCAAGGCACACTCTCAATAGGGTGAGAACCTACTCTCACCTCCTACGTAGTGGACACACAAAGCAGTTTATACTGCTACCAAAACCTTATTAATGTGTTGGGGGAGGTGCAATTAAACCTCCTCCCTATTAACCCCTGGACAGCAAGCTGCAACCAGACTGATGAGGAGCCAACAACCTCAAATATGTGCAAACAGGGAAAAGAAAAAATGTCGGTGCGCTAAGCTAGTCACAGGCTCAAATAATACAAATGTATAATACAAGGCCTACCAAACAGGTGTAAGCATGCTGCAAAAACAGTGTATTGGCTGTACAATGTATACAAAAAACAAAAACTGCGCTTCTTACCCTAATAAAGTTGGCAACAAATACAGTTTATACTGCTACCAAAACCTTATTAATGTGTTGGGGGAGGTTTAATTGCACCTCCCCCAACACATTAATAAGGTTTTGGTAGCAGTATAAACTGCTTTGTGTGTCCACTACGTAGGAGGTGAGAGTAGGTTCTCACCCTATTGAGAGTGTGCCTTGACGTGGCGGGTGAGCTTAATTATGCTTTGGCCAATTCATATAACCAAAACCTTTCATTTATATTATGTTTATATATTTGTTGCCAACTTTATTAGGGTAAGAAGCGCAGACAGTTTTTGTTTTTTGTATACATTGTACAGCCAATACACTGTTTTTGCAGCATGCTTACACCTGTTTGGTAGGCCTCGTATTATACATTTGTATTATTTGAGCCTGTGACTAGCTTAGCGCACCGACATTTTTTCTTTTCTATGTCTATTAAGTGTTTACGTTTGTGGATATGTTCCTGTGTGCATGGGTGTGTGTGCCCACATGTTTGACATGTCGGGAGTCTTAGATGGAGGACAGTTTCACAGCTGCTAGACTCAGCTAAGGACATTTTCATTTTTAAAACAATAATACTGTATTATTGTTGTATTCATTTAAATACTATAAGGACAAAAGTATTAGGACATCTGACTATTACACCAGCAAGGTCTTTAATGACATCACATTCTGAATACATAGACATTAATATGTAGTTGGTCCCCCTTTGCAGCTATAACAGCTTATGCTCTTCTGGAGAGGCTTTCCACAAGATTTTTGAGTTTCTGTGGGAAATTTCACCCATATAATCTGTAGAGCATTTGTGAGCTGAAGGGGACATGCCAAGACGTTTTGGACAATGCTATGCTTCCAACTTTGTGGGAACAATTTGGGGAAGACCATTTTCTACTCTAACATGACTGTACCCCAGCACACCAAGCAAGGACCATAAAGACATGGTTGAAAAAAATTAACACAAAAACACTCCAAAATCTTTTGGAAATCCTTCCCAGATGATTGGAAGCTGTTATACATGCAAACGGGACTTCATATTAATGTCTGTATTTAGAATGCAATGTCATAAAAGTCCCTGTTGGTGTAATGGTCAGGTGTCCATATAGTGTTCTCATAAGAGAGATAAACCTCTCTGAACCCTCATTGCTCACTTAAAATGTGAGTAAAAGTTATAACTCCTTATTTACCCAACATTATTGCACTATCCTTTGTTTTTCTCTCTAAGTATTCAAACATGGTTACGTTTCTGAGGGATGAATTATCATGAAAAAACACTTAAATTCTTCAACTTCAATAGTATAAAATCCTAAATACAGATTAATAGATGAATACTGAGAGAACTTTCTTTTTCAGTAAATTTGAATTTTTCAATACCTTACGTTATTTTGTTTGCAAATTGTGAGGATTGTAATTTGTCACATAAATTGCTCATGCTAAAATACACATCTTTATAAATCTGTTCTAGTATTATTAATGTCCTTATTTTTTTTATCTACTTTCCTCAAAATAACCTTTGTAAAAATAAGGGGGGGCACAATTTTCTGTTCCTGATTCAGGCGCAAAAGGAGCTAGCTACAGCTCTGACAGAATTAAATCCACTTGCAGATAATGAATTATGTTCTGCCCTTACATAGCACTAACAGATGCTATTTTTCTGGTTCTCTTTTCTTTACATATACTATGCACGGTACACCCCCACTTTGAACTGAGTTAATATAAACTCCCTAATAACCAAAAAAAGCAGCAAAAAAAAATGTTATAGCACAAACCCAGCACTAACCAACCAGCCTGGTCTCACGTCTTTTGGCTGTTGTAGCTGGGCTGGGTGACCTTTATTAAATCATTAATAACTCCAAAATGAGGAAATCTCTGGAAAGAGGGGTCGGGTGAACCACTTTTCTTAGACTGAGTCTTGCAGCCCCTAACTAGTCATTCCAGAATTCCTTGTACCTCCCAGTACAAGGAATTCTGGAATGACTAGTTAGGGGCTGCAAGACTCGGTCTAAGAAAAGAGAGCGCAGTGACTCAGAAGACTCAGAACGAAACTGTGCAATATGGCGTCCGGGAGAAGCCTGTGAGCTGAGAGAGGTTTCCCCAAGAATGTGCTTAAGTATCCCTTTTGTTTTATATTATAATCAAATGTTTTGTGTATGTCGGATGTTTTATAACCTGTAGCACCTAATTCAATATCAATATACATTTTTCTATATGCTTTGTGAGGCTGTAAACCCCAGGGAGATAATTAGCATGGCATTTGGGTACAGGTGCTATGTAGATCATACATATGGGTCCCTGGGGTGGAGCAATTGGAGAGCAGTGTGAGCCAATGCCCTGTTCCCCATTCTATGGAAAATCCATGCCTGTTTTTCTAGGAGGCTAGAAGTCTGCAGATCTGGTCTGGGATTCCTATGGGGTCTGCATCAGGTACAGGTGCTGGGCATTAAAACCCCCCGGAGCCTGATAATCAGAGAGACTGTTGGGGGAAGAGGAAGTTTACCTGTGCTCCCAGGGCAAGGAGAGGCCCTGAAGAAGACCATCCCTGTGCAAGTGAGGCATTACCTACCTGGACTTTTTTGTGTGCTGTCTGGGGGAGGTCAAGTTAGTGGGTGATTAGGCTGGTCAGTCTGAGCCAGCATAGTTTAGTTAGAGAGGACTCCAATTGGTAGCTAGGTTTTTCTTTTTATGATTTGGTTTTGGAGTTTGGCTTTTGAGCAGTTAAAAATAAAACACTGTTTTTGCCACAAGCTGGTGTTCCTGTCTCTGATTGCCCTAGATGACTGTGCTTAAGACCCCTAACTGTGGCATTTATGGCCCTCGTGCTACAGGGTTTCTCACATGTTTTGAGGTTCCTGGATCCGGTGTAGCATTCGTCACCAGCATCCATTCAGCTGTTCACTTGGTTCTTGCTTTCTGCCCACAGACCATAGCATTGCTTTACCCGCATTCTCCACCACTTTTAAGATCCAAAAGAAGTTGACTTTTAAGATCCAAAAGAAGAAAAGCATTTAACATTGACACTCTTCTTCATTGCACTCTGATACAAATGGTCAGGTAGAGTTATTTGTTAAGATGCTATTCAGTTTTTAGGATCAAAGACAAGGGTCAGATAAACCGAGAAGGGGATTCCAGAGAATGGGGGAAATCATGTAAGTGTGTGTGACAAGTGGAAATCATTTGAGATTCCACAGAACCAGAAGTCAGGTTCCACAGAACCACATTGACCAAGGGAGGTGATTTGTTACACACGGAGCATGGTTTTATATATAATATAATATATATATATATATATATATATATATATATATATATATATATATATATATATATATATGTTACATGGGGCTTTTTTTAGTGGCAGGAGATGGGGGGGGGACTGTTTGGGTTATGGGGTACATCCCTTGATCTAGACTCCCATGTGGTGGGGTGTAGGTTTGTTGAAATTAATTTTGAATCACTAACCTATATTGTTGCTTTCTCTGCTTTGCTGTATATACCATGGAAAATTGATATACAGAAAATACCAAGAAGCTTAATACCTGTTTATCTAGTGAGCCTTCACTAGATAAACAGGTATCAAGCTTCTTGGTATTTACATAGACCAGAGAGCTGTAAAAAGAGAGTGGCCACTCGGGAGTGGGTCAATTTAACCACATTTTATTATAGTGTAATAAGTATATTATGTTTTTACTTGGTGTTTACTTTTACATATGCTGAATGTACCTACCCCTGTATCATTTTGGAATTATGAGAAAAGTTCCTCTATTGTATTTTGTGTTACAGCACACCTCCCCACTTTTACAGTATATTACCAACCACCCTGTTGTGTACTTACCCCCTAGCTACCCCCATTTTGCATTTAATTGTTGTCCCAATGCAGCCCCCCCCTTTGAATATGGCTCCCCTTCCGCCTATTACGCCAACAATTTTTTTTTAATACTTACGTTTTTGCTGCCATCCTTCACTGCTGCTGTGCTCCAACGTGCTCTTCTTGCTGTCACGAGGAGCTGTTCCGTGTGACCCTGCCCCCTTGAGCGGCCCATCACATTGACAATGTGACGTGACACTCAAGGGGGCGGAGTCACACGGAACAGGACACTGGGCGGCACTGTGCAGACACGCTGGCCGCTTAATGATTTTAAAGCGGCCAGCGTGTCTTACGGCCGCTTTAAGAGTCACAGCCACATCGGCTGCAATAGCATCTCTGTGTGCCGGCCAGTTCGGCCGGCCTACCGCGGATGCTGCGGAGGCAGAGTTATGTGACACTCTTCTAGCTTCCTGTTCTTCTGCTGCTCGCGATCAAAGCACCGGTAAGCAGCCTGGCCCCAGCGGACATTTTTTTGAGGTCTGATTAGAAGACGACCTCGATTATAAGACGAGGGGTATTTTTCAGCGCATTTGCTCTGAAAAAAAACCTCGTCTTATAATCGAGCAAATACGGTAAATCAATACACAAGGGTGTTGGGGCATAATGTTGGGGATAATTACAGGCAGGGGCCCAAGTAAATGCCTAGGGTCCTATTTTTCCATATTTAAATTTTATTTTGTTACAAAGATTAGCTGTTTTTTAAAGTATTAAACATAATTTTTTTTACTCCCAGCCCCATCACATTACATCAATATTCGTTAGAAAATCAGGAAAAGATGGGCATGGATGGTGTGCTGATTCGGTGGCGCAACTTGCCCCCCAGGCCGTAGGCTGCCAGCCCTCCCCTGCTCCTGTCCCGAAAAACCCTTTCCCAGACTGCATGATCAGTAGGTAATATTACCTGGTTGGACCATGCCTTGATCATGTTGATCATATTCCTTTTTAAGAAAAGGAACATGGAGACTAAATAAAGACTCAAATGAGTCTCACAACAAATTGTCAGGAACCTATTTTTTGCTGCCTGAACCATGGCTTTTTTTTTATACCTGTGGCGTTTACATCTGCGACCACTAGTGGGCGCCCTCTGGAGTACTCAGAACTCAAGGTGTGCCTTGTTACCTGGGTTGAGCCCTAGTCTACATCCAGCTGGGCCTTGTTACCTGGATTACCCTGCCTTTATGAACCTGCCCTGTCCTTCACTCAGGGCCTTTGTATTGAAGTCCATGGACCTTCCTGCTGTGGCTCTGCACCTGTACTGTTCCTGGTTCCCTGCTATTGTGTCCTTCCAAGTGGACTCCCTGCTATTGTGTCCTTCCAAGTGGACTCCCTGCTTTTGTGTTTTGTACCCTTCCAAGCGGGCTCCCTGTCTGTCGTGCCCTTCCAAGCGGGCTCCCTGCCAAAAGACTTATTACCTGTATTTATTTTGCCATACGTCCGGTTACTTGCTTAGACTATATTACCCTTATTTGCTGGTCCTGTTATATACATAATATACACTGCTTTACCTGGATTTCTGTTTGTGGTATCTTTGTTTGCATAATCATGCACCGTGGGTTACATACTGAACCCCAAGTATCCCCTGCGCATGGGCTCCTACCCGACCTGATCACCCGAGTCCTGACACAAATAAATTGAAAATCATTAAAAGGAATATTTTCTCTTAACCTCTGACCCTCATATCACCCCAGATATAATTTAGAATACATATTCTGGTGCCCCAGGTTTAAATCTGCACTGTGAGATAAATGCAGGGTGGAGGAAACAGCCTCTCTTTCTGACTGAGAACAGCCCACTGCATTTTGTCTACATCTTGGAAGGAACAGGAGGTGTCCCTGAGTTTCAGTGTGCTACAAGGTGGGCTGGTAGGAGAGATGACTTTTTAGAAGTCCATTTTGTTTTATTTTATACTGGGAACCATCTTAGCTGGCCAGTTCTTTATAAGTCTGGGAAGACTGCTGTATAGTAAGCCTCCTAAATAAGAGTAGGTTTTCTTTGTGTGTTTGTTTGATTTGGTGCAATAAAAGCCTGGAAACATATTGGGTCTCCTACCGTCCCTGCTGCACTATAAGTGTCGTAGCAGGTACATTACTACAATATACCGTATTTGCTCGATTATAAGACGACCCCCCAAATCTTAATATTAATTTAGGAAAAAAAGAAAAAGCCTGAATATAAGACGACCCTATAGGAAAAAAGTTTTACCAGTAAATGTTAATTCATTTAAACTATTTTTTTAATAAAAGCTATGATTGAGAAAAATATTTTGGTTTTATTTCCTTCTATTTTCCAACCTGCCCCCCAGTTATGCACATCTGCCCCAGAAATGCCTTATATCCCCTATATGCCACTGTGCCCCATGATATGCCTTTTAACCCTCTAAATGCCACTGTGCCCCTATATGCCACTCTGGCACTTAAAGGGTTAAAAGGCATATTATGGGGAAGAGTGGCATATAGGGAGGTTTAAGGCATTTCAGGAGGCAGAGTGGCGTATAGAGGGTTAAAAAGGCATTTCTGGAGACAGAGTGGCATTAAAAGGCATTTCACAGAGTACCCTGCCTCCAGAAATGCCTTATGCCCCCCATTTAACACTCCCCCCCCCCGCCCCACTTACCGGTACTTCTGAGTCTCCTGTCATGAAGCTGGGGCAGCGTGTAGACTCACGCTGCAGCCGGAAGGAGGCGTGGCTAGCAGCGGGGGTTGTCTGCGTGCATCGCGCAGACATTCCCCGGCTGTCAGAGATCAGAGTTTCTCGCGCCGGCGCTGGTGCTCTGCGGGGAACTCTGATCTTTGACAGCCGGGGAATGTCTGCGCGATACACACAGACAACCCCCGCTGCTAGCCACGCCTCCTTCCGGCTGCAGCGTGAGTCTACACGCTGCCCCAGCTACATGACAGATGCACACCAGGGACTCTGAAGTACCGGTAAGTGGGGCGGGGGGTTGAGACAGGAGGATCCAGATCCAGATCTTAGTCGTCTCATAGTCAGACTTTGAGGTCTGATTATAAGACGACCCCGATTATAAGACGAGGGGTATTTTTCAGAGCATTTGGGGGTGTTCGGTTTCGGTCCAGAATTTTCATTTTGGTGCATCGCTGATGAGGCTTTCTGCCTGATCTGGATTTTTTTTTTTCGTTTCTCTCTGGGTCTGGCTGTTTTATTTATTTATTTATTTTTTGTTAACCCCTTAACGACAATCCACGTACATGTACGGGGTTGCCGTGCAACAAGATAACGACAATGCCCGTACATGTACGGGCTGCCGTTAAATAGAGGCTGACCGTGGATCCGGGGAGGAAAGCCCTCCCAGGAGGAAAAATGGCGCCCGGCTAAAACATAAACTGTGTTGCTGACATGCCTCGATATTGAGGCACGTCAGTAACACTACCCCTACCCCGATAGCCTTGTGATTGCTCCGAGGAGCAACCACAAGTGCCATCCTGTAAATGATGTTGCCGTCACTCACAGGATGGCATCAACAATAGATATGAGTTCACAGAGGGTCTATCCAGACCCTCTTGAGAACTCTCGAGCTCCTCCTGCAGGTTGAATGCATTGTGATTAGTAAGCAAGTCCTAAAATTCTTTAGGTCTTGATGGATTTTTTGAAGGAATAAAGGCAGGGGGAGAGACGGATAGACTGGGGGAGGGCATTCCAGAGGATAGGGGCAGCCCTTGAGAAATCTTGTAAGCGGGCATGAGAGCTAGAAATCAGAGTAGAGGACAGAAGGAGATCGTAGGATGAGCGGAGAGACCGGTTAGGAGTGTATTTAGAGATGAGTGAGGAGATGTAGTGAGGGCAGGGGCGGGCTGGGCTGGGGGGTAATTCAGGCCGGTGGGCCGGCCGGACGGCCGGCAGACGGATATTCAACGCAGCCGCTTAGTTTGCGGCTGGATTGAATGCGGCCGTTGTGCTGGTAGCGTACCTGGCGGGGGCGGCCCGCCCGGCTACCACTCATCTGAGGGGTGCCGGTGCGGCAACTGTGGCGGCAACTTGTGCGCCGGGATTTGGGAAAAACACTGAAGCCACGCCCACCATCTTCCGCACCGGAAGGACAGGACACAGAAAAAGAGGAAGAACGAAGAGGAGGAGGAAAAGTGACAGTGACAGAAGAAAGGTAGGACAAGATTCAGGGAGAGTGGATAGTGTGCGAGAGTGATGGGTGTTATGCTGAATGTTTGTGAATGAGGGTTTCAGATAGCATGGATGTGTAAGTGTTGGGTGATAGCATGGCATAGGGAGGCTGTAATCACATTCCTTTCATGCCCAGATTCCAGCATATACTGGCTGCCTAGGCATGATAGGAGTGTGATTGCTGTTATCAATTTTTTTTTGGTCCAACTTTGGTGTGTTCACACTTTTATTGGACAGAATAATTTGATATTTATATATATATATTGCAAACAGCAATCACACTCCTATCATGCTAAGTCAGCCAGCACATGCTAGAACCTGGGCATGATAGGATTGTGATTGCTGCTAATTACATATATATATATATATATATATATATATATATATATATATATATATATATATATAAATTAATATTGTTGTTGATTTTTTTTTTTAGTCTAATTTTGGTGAGTTACTTTTAATAAAGTATTTTAAAGTTTTTTTTTTTTGTTTTTTTTTTGTTTTTGGCCAAGTGAATGCTGAATTTTCAGTTTAGGTCCAGAATTTTCATTTCGGTGCATCCCTACTATATACTAAGCCAGTAACTGACGTGGTAGGCCTACACCACATCAATGTTTGGCTTAGTATATAGTGATAGGGGTTGTAGTGCAGTATTGTCAGTGTCTGGCTCAATGTATAGTGACGCATTGACGTCAATGTTATGCTGTACCCCTGTCAATGTTTGCCTAACCATAGAAACTTTGCAGTTTGAAAGTGTGTGTGTGGGGGGTGCCACATACAGTATATGCCACAGGTGCCAAATACTCTCGGTACGCCCCTGCATCATGCAGCAGTCAGACCCAATGGCTGTGCCTCAGCTCTTTGTCCCACGTCTTAAAAGGGGTGGGATGAAGAGCTGAGGCACAGTCATTGGGCGGTGCGGTGCGTGCAGGCCAGCCCCTTTGATTTCATTAGGCGCCGGTGGAGTGACTGCCGCACGACAGGCGCTTTCAATGATGCTCGCAGCCGCTTGTGTGGCGCAATTAGCCAGTTGACTAGACTTGCCCCCCCCCAGGCCTTGGGCTGCCAGCCCTCCCCTGAGTGAGAGGAACCGCTGTGAAGGGCTTTGAAAGTAAGAGTGAGGATTTTGAAAGGAATCCTGAAGCGCACAGGCAGCCAGTGAAGAGACTGACAGAGGGGAGAGACGTTAGTAAAGCGATGTGAGAGGAAGATAAGTCTGGAGGCAGCATTCATGGTGGATTGTAGAGGGGTGAGACGGTTAAGAGGGAGACCGGCTAAGATAGAGTTACAGTAGTCCAGACGGGAGATAATCAGGGCATGGACAAGAGCCTTAGTGGCATCCTGTGTTAGGAAGGGACGGATGCGGGCAATGTTTTTTAGATGAAGGCGACAGTTTTTAGAGACAGACTGAATATGGGGTGTGAACGAAAGGTCGGAGTCAAGGGTGACACCAAGACAGCGTGCATGAGTAGACGGGGAGATGATAGCACCATTAACATTGAGGGAGATAGATGGGGGAATTAATCGTTTTTGCTACTGATCTGCCTGCCTCCACCTCGGATACGTTTGACCTCGCTGCCTGCTATTGCCCTCGACCGCGGACTGTTTACTGGACTTCTCTTACAGTGCATATCTGCATAGTTGGATCCACCTCCTCTACCTGACACCATGACAATTTTGAACGGGTCCTAACATGGATCCTGCGGATATGGCACAGCTATAAGCACGTCAAGATCTCCAGGATCAGCGTCTCGCCACGCAGGCCACACAACTCCAGTCCCTGGAACAGAAGGTTGACGCCATGACGGACCTGCTGCGCTCTTTGACCTCCCTCCCGTCAGTGGGACCAACGCATCATAGAGAGGTATAGGGGGCCGTTGCCAAATTCACTCTGCCGGAAAAATACTCCGGGGACCCAAAGGAGTGCCGTGGTTTCCTCAACCAATGTTTGCTCCACTTTCGCAACCATCCCCAAGCGTTCCAGTCGTCATCCAAAAGGGTCTCTTTTATCATATCCCTGCTCAAAGGAGAAGCGTTACTGTGGGCTTCGCCCCTAGTGGAGCAAGAATCCTATCTCCTAGAGGACTGCCCCGGTTTCATGGAAACCATACGAACCGTCTTTGATGCTCCGGGTCAAAAGGACCCACCCGTGCAGAGTCCTCGTTGCTCGAGCTCAAGCAAGGCCGCAAAACCTTGGTCCAATACACGGTGGAGTTTCGCACCCTGGCCCATGAGACTAACTGGGAGGAAGGCACCCTCAAAGCCGCCTTCAGACAGGGTCTCAATGAGAAGATCAAAGACGCCCTTGTCTATCACGATACACCCACGGATCTCTGTCTCCGAGTGAATAAACGTATCCAAGAAAGGATAACCGAACACAACAGAGGAAGAAGACCAGGATCTTATGCACCAGGCCACACGAAGCCCTCTTCTCCTGCTCCCTCCTCCTCCGCTACCGAAGAGCCCATGGAAATAGGGACCGTTCGTAGGCTCACCGAAGCCGAAAAAAGACACAGAAGAACACAAGGGCTCTGTCTCTATTGCGGTCAAGCCGACCATCAGTTGTTCACCTGTCCCATCAGGCCGGTAAAAGAGACCGCTTAGGGATCACTGGAGGAAGCTCCCTAAGCTCTAGTCGTTTCCCTTCTCCTCCCAATACACGCATGACAGTGCCCATAACCATCCGTTGGGAGGACCACGCTGTGGCCACCCGTGCCTTCTTCGATGCCGGAGCTGCTGGCGTTTTCATGGATCAACAGTGGGCACTGGAACATCACATACCTCTCCGCACCAAAGAAGCACCCTCTCTGATGGCCTCCGTTGACGGCTCTCTTCTGGGATCAGGAATCGTGACGTAAGAAACCAAACCACAGACCCCAAAACCCTTGTACCGAAACACTACTGATCCTATTTGGACGTGTTTTCCGAGAAGGACGCGGAAAGACTACCTCCACACCGGGCCTACGAATGCGCCATCGACCTGTTGCCTGGTTCCAATCCACCACGGGGACGCACATACCCTCTATCCAAACCAGAAAACAAGGCGTTGGAAAGGGGCTTCAAAGAAAGCCTGGAAAGGGGCTTCATTCGTCCGTCCTCCTCCCCTGCCGGAGCCGTTTTTTTCTTCGTGGCCAAGAAAGAAGGTTCCTTACAGCCATGCATCGACTACAGGGGATTGAATCGCATCACAATAAAGAACCGTTACCCGCTTCCCCTCATCACGGAGATCTACGACCTCCTGAAAGGAGCGAAGGTTTTTACCAAGTTGGATCTCAGGGGTGCTTACAATTTGATCCGTATCAAGTCCGGGGATGAATGGAAGACGGCGTTCAAAACCCGGTTTGGGCATTACGAGTACAACGTTATGCCCTTCGGGTTATGCAACGCCCCTGCGGTGTTTCAGGCCTTCGTCAATGACGTCTTCAGGGACATGCTCCTGTCCCACGCCATAGTGTACTTGGATGACATCCTCGTGTATTCTCCTACGCTTGATGCACATCGACACCATCTGATGGCCGTACTGCAGAGACTACGAGAAAACGGCCTATACGCCAAGGCCGAAAAATGTGTCTTCGAGAAGTCCAGTTTGCCCTTCCTTGGCTATATCGTCTCTTCCGACGGTCTACATACAGATCCAGCTAAGCTCGAGGCCATAACCGCACGGCCCCTCCCTCAAACGCTCAAAGCCATCCAACGGTTCCTGGGCTTTGCCAATTATTACCGGTGCTTTATCAGGAACTACTCCACCATAGCGGCTCCCATCAGCGCTATGACAAAAAAGGGTGTCGATCCAACTCTTTGGACCCAAGAAGCCCGAAAGGCATTTGAAAACTTAAAACAAGCCTCCGCCTCGGCTCCCATTCTTCTACGCCCGGATCCTACGAAAAAATACCTCCTGGAGGTTGATGCCTCTGAAACCGGCGCAGGGGCTGTATTGTCACAACGCAAAGAACAAACCACGAAATACCATCCCTGTGCCTTCTTTTCCAAGCACTTTTCCGCAGCCAAAAGGAACTACGACGTTGGCAATCGTGAACTCCTGGCCATCAAAATGGCATTCAAGGAGTGGCGTCATCTACTGGAAGGCACAGAACAGCCCGTAGTCGTTATGACAGACCACAAAAACCTTTTATACATCGAAAGTGCCAAACGGTTAAGCCCTCGTCAAGCGCGGTGGTCGCTCTTTTTTAACCGATTCAACTATTACATCACCTACAGACCAGGCACCAAAAACGTCAAAGCCGACGCCCTATCCCGTCAATTCGACTGCCAACGAGACCAACACTGTGACGAGCCCATCATACCTTCAACACGCCTCATCGCCGGCTTGTCTACCCACACGATGTGCAGAATCTGCATGTCCCAAGGGACCGTTCCGTCTTCTGAACGTCCTCCTCCGGGCCATCTCTACGTCCATCCCAAGTTCTGCGCGGACGTCCTTCGCTGGGGTCACAATTCTCTTCTCGCGGGACACTCAGGCTTTCGGAAGACGATGTACCTCATCCGGCGATCCTTCTGGTGGGACATACAGTCATACCTTGCTGCCTGTCACACGTGTGCATGTCAGAAGTCCTCTCGAAAGCGCCCACAAGGCCTCCTACAGCCTCTTCCTGTTCCCATGGTTCCCTGGACACGTGTCTCTGGACTTTGTCATGGATTTACCTAAGACACAAGGGCACACCACTATCGTGGTGGTTGTCGGCCGCTTCTCCAAGCAAGCTCACTTCATCGCCTTGCCACTCCTGCCTTCCTCTACGCAACTGGCCGACATCTTCCTCAAAGACGTCGTCCGTCATCACGGCCTTCCTCTCCACATGGTGTCTGATCGTGGCACCCAATTCATATCCCGCTATTGGAGACACCTCTGCCAGAAACTCAGCATACAACTCCATTTGTCGTCTGCTTATCACCCACAGACCAATCTTCTGATGGCTACTTCCAGCAGGATATTGCACCATGTCACAAAGCTTGCATCTTCAACTGGTTTCTTGAACATGACAATGAGTCACCTGTGGGATGTCATGGAACGGGAGATTCACATCATGGGTGTGCAGCCGACAAATCTGCAGCAACTGCATGATGCCATCATGTCCAAAGTCTCTGAGGAATGTTTCCAGCACCTTGTAGAAAGTATGCCACAAAGAATTAAGGATGTTCTGAAGGCAAAAGGGGGTCCAAACCGGTACTAGCAAGGTCTACCTAATAAAGTGGCCAGTGAGTGTTACCAAGGGCTTTAAATTCATACCTAAAACACGTGTGTGAAAATAAAAACACAAAAAAAAAAAACCACAAACTTTGACAAAAGCTGGCGGGAGAATTAGTATATGGAAAGAGTTAAAATACCACAATTTGAAATACCCTGGGGTGTCTAGTTTTCAAAAAAATATGGGTTTATGGGGTAGCCTCAATAACCCGTCTTTAAAGATGTCTCCAAACAGGACACAGTTACATAGTTAGGCTGAAAAAAAGACATGCATCTGTTTATTTCTTGCTGTTGAAGGCAAAAAAACCCAGCTGTGGCTCTTTCCAATTTTGCACAAACTGGACCAAGAAGCTGTTTCCCCATAATTTAAACCTTGTATCCCTGAATATTATGTTTTTGCAAGTATTCATCCAATTGTTGTTTAAATGTCTGTACAGACTCTGATAAAACCAGAGGCGTATCTACTGAAAATAGCGCCTATGGCAAGCACTGAAATTGCGCCCCTGTCCAAATATCTAAAACCAATTTACAAGCCCCTGCTGCCCATATATATATATAAATATTAGTCCCTGCTGCCGATAGCGGGTATAGATCAACACACAAGCCCAGATCAATGGAAATTCACTTGTGATCTCAGCACTGAAGGTATATATCAAATAAACAGAATCAGACATACAAGTCCTGTATTTGCAGGTATACAATAATAATATATGAAACGTAGCATCGCAGGTATAGATCAACTGAATAAGACATATTAACCCTGCATTTGCAGGTACACATAAATCAGGGGAGGGCTGCCAGCCTAAGGCCTGGGGGGCAAGTCAAGTGAAGTGGCTCCGCCCCCTCGCACTCACCTTTCACCCCTCACGCTGCTCCAATCACTATGCGGCCATCAGACTGCTGGAAAACTTATCTAAACAGCCGCTGGGTGCTGATGCCACCGACCGGAGCTACTTTAATCCTTTTTTTTAAATTTATTTAATATGCCGGATCGGCTTGCCATATTAAAAATAAATAAATAAAGTATTAAAGTAGCGCCGGCCGGCAGCATCAGCACCCAGCGGCCGTTTAGATTCGATTTCCAACAATCTGATGGCCGCATAGTGATGGAAGCAACGTGAGGGGTGAAAGGTGAGTGCGAGGGGGCGGAGCTTTCACCCCTCACGCTGCTCCCATCACTTGGCGGCCATCGCATACGGCCGCTGGGTGCTGATGCCGCCGGCCGGCCGTTTAGATTAGATTTCGGGTGGCCTGGGGGGCAATTGCCCCCTGCCCCCCGGCCCAGCCCGCCCCTGACATAAATAATGTATGGAAACATAGCATAGCAGATATGGATCTACAGAATAACACAAAAACCCAGCTCTGCAGGTAAAGATCAATTGGAATTCACATAAAAACACGGCATTAAAGGTATATTTAAAACCCCCTAAATTACAGGCATAGATCACAGGTTGCACACCCCAAAGTCAGCCCTGGCGCCCACACTGCCCACATACAACCAGGCCAGCACCCAGATAACACACATAAGATTTGCCATCTTTGTCCCCAAATAGCCCAGCACAAGTCAACTTTGTCCCCAAACAGCCTGGCCTGTGCCATCTTTGTCCCATATACACCCTGCCTATGCCATCTTGGTCCCCAAGGCTCAAACCTCCTGCTAGTGCCATCTTTGCCCTTCCACAATTATACATCTATGATACACAAACACTTTTACAGTCACTCACTAATTCACACATTAATTCAGACAACTCGTCCACACATTAACTCATGCTCTCCCTCATTAACTCAATGCATCCACACATTAACTCATGCTCTCCCTCATTCAGACAATTCATCCACACATTAACTCATGCTCTCCCTCATTCACTCAATGCATCAACACATTAACTTGTGCTCTCCCTCATTCAGACAATTCATCCACACATTAACTCATGCTCTCAATGAGCATGAGTTAGTGTGGATGAATTGTCTGAATGAGGGAGAGCATGAGTTAATGTGTGGATGCATTGAGAGCATGAGTTAATGTGTGGATGAATTGTCTGAATGAGGGAGAGCACAAGTTAATGTGTTGATGCATTGTCCCTCATTCAGACAATACATTCACATATTAACTCATGCTCTCCCTCATTCAGACAATGACTTTCTTATCACTTTCTACCCCCCATCTCCCTCCCTTATCACTTTCTACCCCCTCTCCCTCCCTTATCACTTTCTACCCCCTCTCCCTTATCACTTTTTACCCCCTCTCCCTCTCTTATCACTTTCTACCCCCTCTCCCTCCCTTACACTTTCTAACCCCTCTCCCTCCCCCTACCCACTATATATCCTCCCCCCTTACACACTATATACCCTCTCCCCCCCTACCCACTATATATCCTCCCCCCTACCCACTATATACCCTCCCCCCTACACACTATATACTTCCCCCCTCCCCCCCTACCCACTATATATCCTCCTCCCCCCTACCCACTATATACCCTCTCCCCCCTCTCACCTTGAAGTCCAGCGACGGGAGCATGATGCTGCTGTCTTCCTGCACCGCCTGAGCGCCGTAATATGACGTCATATTTCGGCGCCCAGCAGTGAAGCAGCAGGCACCAGCGAGCGGCTTTTAAACGCTGTCGTCTTTTTTTGATGCGGGGGAGAATGAGGGGCGCCGAGCGGTTGCTAGGCGCCCCTCTCTCTCCTCCGCATCAGTGTATAAAAGCCGCTCGCTGGTGCCCGCTGCTTCACTGCTGAGTGCCGCAATATGCCGGCATATTGCGGAGCTCTGCATGAAATGCCGGCACCGGGACGGGGGTAGAAGGCTCGAGCGGTTGCTAGGCGCCCCTCTCTCTCCTCCACATAAAAAAAAAAAACCCGGCATTTAAAAGCCGCTCACCGGCGCCCCCCTTGAGATGGCGCCCATGGCACGTGCCATAGCTGCCATACCCTATATACGCCTCTGGATAAAACTACCTCTGCAGGCAGAGAATTCCACATCCTTATTGTCCTAACTGTAAAAAATCCTTTCCTTTGCCTTAGACTAAATCTCCTTTCTTCCAGTCTAAATGCGTGACCACGTGTCCTATGCATAGTCCTGTTTATGAATAGATTTCCACACAATGGTTTGTATTGGCCCTGAATATATTTATATAATGCTATCATATCCCCTCTGAGGTGCCATTTTTCTAACCTAAACAGATTAACCTTTCTTCATAACTTAAGTGTTCCAATCCTTTTATTAATTTTGTAGCCCGTCTATGCACCTTTTCCAGGAACAGGATTACCAGATTTAGAAAAAAAATATTTTAAAATTAATTGCTCTATAAACATAAAAACATTGGGCATTTCTAAATCAAAGACAAATAGTAGAATGTACATAGCAGCATTTTCATTAGCTTAGAGAGAAGAAAATTACACAAGCACCACAAAAATGTTAAAACAGCCTTGGTCATGAAGGGAGACTCTTACAACTGGATCTGTCCCATCCTCCTTCAAGCATGCTACCATTACTCCTATCTTGAGTAAGGCTCTTGTCCATGCCCTGATTATCTCCCGTCTTGGTTACTGTAACTCTGTCTTAGCTGATCTCCCTCTTAACCGTCTCACCCCTCTACAATCCACCATGAATGCTGCTGCCAAACTTATCTTTCTCACACATTGCTTTACTAACTTCTCTCCCCGTCTGTCAGTCTCTTTATTGGCTGCCTGTGCGCTTCAGGATTCATTTCAAAATCCTCACTCTTGCCTTCACAGCGGTTCCCCTCTCTGTATCGCCTCCTAACCGGTCTCTCCTTTCTATCCTCTCCTCTGATTTCTAGCTCTCATGCACGCTTACAAGATTTCTCAAGGGCTGCCCCTATCCTATGCTCTCCCCCGGCCTATCTGGTTTTTCTCCGTGCCTTTTATTCCTTCAAAAAATCCCTCAAGACCCTTTTCCTTAAGGACGCTTACAACATAGCACATTAACGGCCTCCCATATTGCTATAGCTCACCTTTCCTAGTCCCTCTCCTGCAATACTTTTACTAGTGTATATCCCTAATAATGGCACTTTTACCTATTGTGTAATACACCCTAAATCCCTCTAGATTGTAATATCGTTTGAGCAGGGCCCTCCTCACCTGTTGTCTCTGTTAGTCAATTTGTTATGTTACATACTACTTGTTATGTCGTGTCTACCCATTCTACATCGCTACAGAATTTGATGGCACTATATAAAACAATAAATAATTATGATGATAAAAAACAGCCTGGTCCTTAAGGGGTTAAACATAAGGATGATGCATCACCACTCAAGACATGATACTTACAGCTTTCTATCTCCAGAGTACAGTTCTGCTGGTCCAGAGGATATCTGCGTAGGTCCATCATACAAGCTGCTGTAGTTGTAATTCTGTGAGTGAAGAAAAGTAATTAGTTGTAGTAGACAAAATGAAGTAGATAGCATGGTAGATATTAATGGAACTACTTATATACACTACAGTTCAAATGTTTGGGGTCACTTAGCTGTTCTCATGAACAACAAGGACATTTCTAGCTGTGCTAACATAATTGCAAAAAACCTCATTTTAATGGACAAAATATGTGTGTGTATATACCATATTTGCTCGATTATAAGACCAGGTTATTTTCAGAGCAAATGCTCTGAAAAATACCCCTCGTCTTATAATCGAGGTCGTCTTCTAATCAGACCTCAAAATAATGTCCGCTGGGGCCAGGCTGCTTACTGGTGCTTTGGTCGCGAGCAGCGTCTCTTCTACTAGCAGCAGGAGAACAGGAAGCTAGAAGAGTGTCACATAACTCTGCCTCCCCCCCTTCCTCTGGGGGCGGGGCCAGAGAAGTTGCTCGCACAGCCGGGCCCCTCAGAAGTCTTCGAGTGAGAGATCTGCAGTTCAGGTAAGGGGGTGGGGGAGGGTTTTTGAGCAAGTATGTGTGATTAATGGAATGAATGAGTATTTAAATGTTTGTGAATGAGTGTGTGATAGCATGGATGTGTAAGGGGGGTGGTGGTGGTAGCATGGCATAGGGAGGCTGTACTCACACTCCTATCATCCCCAGGTTCCAGCATGTACTAGCTGCCTTGGCTTGATAGGAGTGTGATTGCTGTTAGCAGTTATATATATATATATATACCTCCAGAAATGCCTTTTAACCCCCTATATGCCACTCTGCCCCATGATATGCCTTTTAACCCCCTATATGCCACTTTGGCATATAGGGGGTTAAAAGGCATATCATGGGGCAGAGTAGCATATAGGAGGGTATAAGACATTTCTGGAGGCAGAGTGGCATATAGAGGGTTAAAAGGCACATCATGGGGCAGAGTGGCAAATAGGGGGTATAAGGCATTTCTGGGGGCAGAGTGGCAACCCTGGGTGCCAATGTGCATAACTGGGGGGGGCAGGTTGGCAAATAAAAGGAAATAAAAAAATATATTTTTCTCAATCATAGCTTTTATTAAATATGAAAAATTGTTTACATGAATTAATATTTACTAGTAAAACTTTTTTTTCCTATAGGGTAGTCTTATATTCAGGCTTTTTGTTTTTTTCCTAAATTAATATTTAGATTTTGGGGGGTTGTCTTATAATCAGGGTCGTCTTATAATCGAGCAAATACGGTATATAGTTGATCCACCGAGAACATTATTTTCTCCTAATGCTAAATATATGCAAAGCTGGAGTAAGGCAGAAGTATGCATTGACAGGATGCAGTACTAGCAGGAAAGCTATTGCTTCAAACTGCATGTTAGGTTTCAGATGAACTTCTGTTCACAAAACTGAAGTTGACTGGTTTATCCAACCTTAAAAAAAAACCAAAGTTTATTTAAACAAAACAATATTCTATTATATCAAATTAATAATTAAAAAATACAAATTTTTCTTTATAAAAAGCACCTAACTTTTAGGGTGCGGCCTATATTCGGGTGCGGCCTATATCCGAGCCAGTACGGTAAGATATTTAGATATTTTAGCAATACCAATGATGATATATCCTACATTCTAATTTTTTCATTATAGCTTATAGCAATCAAGGTAACATTGTATCCACAGTAACAAATAAAAGTGAGTGAGCCTTTGGGCTGGCGTATTGTATAATCAGTAGGTACGTAAAGATAGTGAATCCGTGTAAAGTTCCCCCCTTCATTCGTAATGCACCATACTTATAGATATTCCCATCTTCTCCCCTGATATGCCACTCTGCCCCCCCCCCGGTATATGCTTTATGCCTCCTAGGAGGGTGCTCCACCATAGAAGCCCTGGTGGGAGAGCCGGCAGAGGAGGTTGTCTGCGCGCATTGTGTAGAGGTCCACCTGCTGCCGGAGAAAAGGATCCAGGTACCCTGCAGCGCTGCGGGGGATTTGGATCCTAACCCTGCTGCTTGCCTGCTGCAGGGCTAAATGAAAAATAAAAATTAAAAACATCCGTCCAGTGCCCGGAACTGCATGTCCCGGGCGTCGGGCGATATGAATTGCGCATTCTTGCGCTAAACCCCAAATATAGGCCGCAAAAATGCAGCCTATATTCAGACAAATACGGTACTGACGTCAACACAGCTTTCACTATGCAAAGAGGCATTTAGATATATCAACCTATCAACCTATATCAACACATTGTCCCCAATCATGTAGCCTGAATTTACAGTAGTACTATTGCTGATTTGTAAGCAAATTAAGGAATATCATTTCTGCTTCGTCTAAATTTCAAATGGCCAGATTCACCTTCCCACTTTATTTCGACACACAGCAGTGGCATCCCATAAAATATGTAGCCTTTCTAGTACATGTAAGATAGAGGCAGACCTTGCAATGTAGCCACCTTAGTTTATTTTCCAGAGAGAAGGTAAGCTGCAGATTGTGGATTCATACAAACGTTTTTTTTAAAAAATTTGTGCGTTCGTATGGATCCGTGATAAAGAGGGCGATTCCCGGCGAAAATGCCAAAAAACTAATTCCAAAGAAAGTACTGAAATGTTTTCAATTTGTTTCCACCTGCAGCTGTCGTTACAAGCCATTTTGGTGCTCATTGAAGTGGGGAGGGACTATGTGTAGGAGGGTATACATCAGTAAATTAAGTTTTTCCTTTTTTCACACTGGCCAATCTGCTTTTACAAGGGGAAGGGACAAGCATTATATATATATATAGATATATAGATATATATATATATATATAGATATATATATAGATATATATATGTGTGCTGACACCATTTTAGTGTGTCAGTAACAGTAGTTATAGACTGATGTAAATTTAAATTTGTGACAGTGACAGCTTACCAGAGGCTGAGATTGATTTTCATTGATCATATACAATACTACAAGTTAATTAATCTCTTAAGGACCGGACACTTTTGCCGTGCTCGTGTTTAGCTGTAATTTTCTCCTCTCTCATTTAGTGAACCCACACAAGTTAATATATTGTTTTTTATCAGGACTAGAGGGGCTTCCTTCAGATACAATGATTTTGATCTAATTTCCTACAAAAAAAATATGATGAAAAATTGAACCTGCCCCTACGTTTTCTAACTTTAATTTGAAAGTCTTTTTTACTTACCTAAAAAAAAAAACTAATGAAAAAAGCTGCTAAAAAAACTGCTACTATTTCTCCTGAATTTAGAAATATTTTTAAATAATGTTTTTATGCAAGTTTGCTATTTCGAAAACATTTTTTTCCAAATCTAGTCATTCTGCCCCATGTGCTATTTTGGGTATCTTTCAAGCCGGCAAAGGCAATTTACCCCATCAAACCATTAACAAAAAAAAAACTTTGTCAAACTTTGTGGTAGTAATTTATTTTGTGTTTTTTTATCACACAAATTGTACTTCAGGTATGGATGTACAGCTCCTGCTATATGTCACAGCCAAACATCACCTCAATATGTGTTCAGCAACATCTCTCTTGTACAGTGATACCAACTGTGGCTACCCTTGGCCTCTTTCATAACATCCCTTAACTTTATGTGATTTATAGTAGATTCCTCTTGAGTAGATCACTGTTTTACTACTTATATGGCATCCCCTAATTGCCTTTTTATTTCTCCTTGTGGGATTGTGTTTGGTTTCTAATGAGTCATACTCTTTTATTGTAAAAAATGCACCTTTGAGCATTTCAGACCTCCCCCGGGTTAGATTTTTTTAGATCAGGTTAGATCAACTGTTCTTTTCGTTAGATTTACTCTAAAATATGCAATATTAACAATCTTTTTCAGGGGGGGCTAACCCATAGCCAGCCACCCTCAACAAAAATTTCAACACAAAATAGGATTGTGAATACCGCCTCCTGCGTGATAGATCTAACGAAAAAAACAGTTGATCTAACCGGATCTCACGAATATCTACCAAAATCCATAAAAAAAAAAAAATCAAAATTTCAGTTGAGGGGGGCCAGCCCGTATGTATACCCATCCCCTGCACACAAAACAGGATTGTGAATACCGCCTCCTGCGTGGTAGATCTAACAAAAAAAAACAGTTGATCTAACCGGATCTAATGAATATCTACCAAAATCCATTTAAAAAAATCCAAATTTCAGTTGAGGGGGGCCAACACGTATGTATACCCATCCCCCGCACACAAAATAGGATTGTGAATACCGCCTCCTGCGTGGTAGAGCTAACGAAAAAAAAAACTGTTGATCTAACCGGATCTAACGAATATCTACCAAAATCCATTTAAAAAAATCCAAGTTTCAGTTGAGGGGGGCCAACACGTATGTATACCCATCCCCCGCACACAAAATAGGATTGTGAATACCGCCTCCTGCGTGGTAGAGCTAACGAAAAAAACTGTTGATCTAACCGGATCTAACGAATATCTACCAAAATCCATTTAAAAAAATCCAAATTTCAGTTGAGGGGGGCCAACACGTATGTATACCCATCCCCCGCACACAAAATAGGATTGTGAATACCGCCTCCTGCGTGGTAGAGCTAACGAAAAAAACTGTTGATCTAACCGGATCTAACGAATATCTACCAAAATCCATTTAAAAAAATCAAAATTTCAGTTGAGGGGGGGCCAATATCTCAGTGATTAGACTAGATCTAAAAAAATTTGTCTGATCAATCCTGATCTAACGCGGAGCTATCATAATCAGTAACATTTTGTTGAAATTTTTGTTGAGGGGGGGCTGGCTATGGGTTAGATTGTTAATATTGCCTATTTTAGAGTAGATCTAATGAAAAAAACAGTTGATCAAACCTGATCTAACAAAGATCTAACAAATGCAATGATCTTTTGTAAAAATTCTTAATATGGGGGGGTAACCCGGGGGAGGTGCATTTCAGTTCTAGTTTTTTATTGAACTTCTCATTTGAGATGTTGTCCTACACCTTTCAATCTCAATATTAAGTTTAGCAATTTACAGGGTTTTTACTCTGACCATGTTATTTTATCTCTGGCATATTTTGTTTACACCTGCATTAGGATTCTATGTAACCTAGATATGGAACTTGCAATTGTGTTAACCTTGTAAACATTGTACTTTGCACATATGATGTCCTCTCTCTGTACTCTGTACCATGCTGTTTCAACATTGTGCTGTAGTACCTACTATTGCTTAATAAACAGAGAATTTATTCCATGCATGGGTTTGTCGGGTTGTTTGGGAGGTAAAACGCCACATTTAGAAAGTGCACATTTTTTAAATTGGAGCTTTGACATATGGTCCTTCTGCCACCATGTCCTATTTGGGACATCTTTGAAGCCGGTCAGTTCAATTTATCCCATCAAACCATACATTTTTGAAAACCAGACACCCCAGGGTATTTCAGATGCTGGTTTTTTTTTTACCATAATCATTTCTCCGTTTATTAAGAAAGTAAAGTTACAGGGTACATGTACAGTGTACCTCCAACTTAAGATGTTAGAGTGAAACATGAAAAAAACAATAGTACACGATTCTCTGAGTAGTACAAAAATATGGGTTCCCTTTGGGGAGCTCATCATATGATAATCACATATGTAAAGCCATTTGCGCAAAAAATCAAATAAATAAAAAAAAAAGGAAAATTTGCCATGCCGTCACATTAATAAATGTAACTTTCTTGAGCTACATTGAGTCCCCCTACAGCATGCTGTGCCCCCCCAGTTGAAATGCCGTCTTTTTTTTTTGTAACAGACACGGAGGAGAAAGAGAGGTGCCGAATGGTCGCCGAGTAATAAGTTTTAGCAACCATTCGGCACCGCTAACTCTTCTCCGCGAGGCCTCTGCCTCCCTGTTCTGCCGCTGTGTGTGCGGCTTCACTGCTGAGCGCCAGTATATGATGTCATATTCCGGCGCTCAGCAGTGAAGCCGCGCACTCTAAGCGCCATGGTCAGTGGGATGCAGCAGCCTCCGATTCTGTAGTGTGATGGGGAAAGGTCTTGAAAGATGTTTATAGTATGTCCTTCAAAAAGGATGGGCACTTTTGATCTGCATTTTTGTAGTATTTGTTCCTTTGTGCGATATTCATACAGGCAGCAGATTATGTCCCGAGGAGGTTGTGTGTCAGGGCCTTGAGGTCTGAGCGTGCAGTGAGTTGTAGAGTGCACTTTATCTTTGCTCTCCTCCAAAGCTGCCACGCAGTCTCCCAGCTGATGAAGGTTCTCCTTGATGTCCTGCAGGTCATCTCGGATGCCGGACAACGCTGCATGAAGCCGGGCTGACATTTCAGCTTTAGTGGGGAGGTCTTTCACAGCTTCCTGCCATGCTGGTTCAGGCTGTGAAAGTGGTGGCGCCTAGGATTCAGCAATTGAGGGTGAGCCGGAATGTGTGCTATGCGGGCTTGGAGGAGCTGACGCCATCTTGGTAAGTGAGTCTCTTTGCTCCTGGTCGGAGATATGTTGAAAAAATGCACGAACGGAGGTGCTCGAATGTTTTTTCTTTCACCCCAGGGGTTTTAGAAGTAGAAGAGGCTTTAGAATGCTTGCCCATTGTTGTGGTAACACACCCCAAAAAAAACAGGTTAAAAGCAGAAAATCCTCGGAGCCCTGTATCTAAGCGTGCATCCCCTTTGAGGGCTAGCCACGCCCCCAGATGGTGGTATTTTCATGCACTAATTTTACCACCAGCCTTTGCCAAAATTTGTGGTGGTATTTTGTGTATGTTTTATTTCCCCCACACACATTATACTTCAGCTATAAATTTACCACTCCTGGTATATGTCACTGTTAAACAACACCACAATATGTATTCAGCAACATCTTTTGAGTACAGTGATACCACCCATGCATCGGTTTGTCTGGTTATTTGAAGGCTAAAAGGCCACATTTGGAAAGTGCGCTTTTTTCCCCACTTTCGTCAGTTTCTGCCTACACCCTATCTTTGAACCGGCCAAGCCAATCAAACCATCCCTTGAGTATTTGAAATGGACTCTTGGGAAGATACAGCGGTAATTTTAGCACATGCTCATAATATTAAACTTTTTTAAATTTTATTATTGAACTTTTTCTTTTTCTTTAAAAAAGTAGTAACATTTAAAGATAATTATACAATGGTGTCACCATCAGGGGAACTGTGACATCACTGTATAATCTTTAAATGTTACTACTTTTTTTTATTTTTTGCCATTTTTTTTAATTATTTTTTAAAAAATAAATAAAGAATAAGCTGGGCTTCATTGACTTGCATGGTACCTGTATTCAACCTGCAAGTGGAGTTCTCAGAAGGGTATTATGAGGGGCCGTTATGGACATTATTTCAGGTTTTTATCTCACGTATATATCATATACTGAAATGCATATATCATATACTGAAACATATATATCATATAGTGAAACGTATATATCATATAGTGAAATTTTTCATATATCATATAGTGAAACGCATATATCATATACTGAAATTTTTCATATATCATATAGTGAAACAGATGGAGTGAAATTTGTATATATATATATATAGACTGAAAAAAACGTTTATATCATATAGTGAAACAGATGGAGCGAAATTTGTATATGTATATATATAAACTGGTCATCCGTCACATGATCATGACCCTGACAGGTTGATTCCTTCTCCTAGAGCTCATTCTGAGCTTACTGGTAAGCAGCGTAGGCCTCTCTATTGAACTGGGTAAGTTTTTCTTCCCATTGTTTTTGTACATTTGAGCCCCTTTGTTTAATTTGTGATCATTTTCTGCATTTTGAATTGTGTATTACATTTATGTTAGTATCTGTTAGTTTCATTGCTAATGCTTGTTCAAGATGGCATGATGCTATCATGTGAGTTTTTGGATGGGGGTTCTGGGGTGATATGGGGACTTGCTTGTTTTAATTTTTTGGGGGCATGTGGGATTAATGTTGGAAGTAGTGATGATGTTTGGGGTTCGTGGGGTTACATGTGGATGTGCTGCCTTGAGATGGTCTGTTGTGGGATTAGTGGTTTTGGGGGGGTGGAGGAGGTGTTTGTTTTTATTACTTCAGGGTTTTTTCTATGAATTTTGCCATTTCATTATGTTTATCTTTTCATTAAAAAGACAGTGTAATGTGGGTTAGATTTTTTTGTTTTAAACGGATTGGATCGGTTGGCGAATTTTGTTATTGATGTCATTGTTGGAAATACAGTGGTACACTATAAATATAGGGACACACAGGGTGGTACATAGACAAAAATAAGGACATGGGGGGACATACAAGCATAGGGACACAGGAGGACACAATATAAATATAAAAACACATGGGGGGCACAGAAACATAGGGGCCCCACAGACAAACAAAATAAAAACATAGGTACACAGAGTCGCACACATTATATATATATATATATATATATATATATATATATATATATATATATATATATATATACATATACACACACATACACATACACACACAGGGAGACACACATAGAGACCAATACAAACAGGAACACACAGGGTTACATAGAGGGGTACACTTGAAAAGTAGTTCATTTGCATATCAAAATACAGGTAATGTCATAGACATGAGGAAACCTTTTCCTAATTCATGCATTTACTTGCATATCTGTTAATACACTGTATAGATTATTCTTCATCATTATTTACTCTCTGTATTCACAGTATAAGCAATAATGAGGTTACTGAGTCAGTAACCTTTAATATGGCTACATCAAATGGAGAGTTTCCTTACTTTGTGAATTAAATTCATCCCATTTGTAAAAGGAAGAAAATACCTACAAATTGTTGCTTCTCCCCTTCCAAGTGTCACTTCTTGCTTGAGCTCAGTATACTTTTGATGCTCAATTTCTGATTGATTTATCTTTATTTTTTCGTTGTTTTTGAAGAAGATTTTACAGTTTGGTCACCCTCCATGTCCTTGTTCCTGGAGCTCAGTTTACCCCCACATCTTACAGTGTATTTTACGTAAAAGATTTTAATATTGTAATTGATAACTTTTTTATACATTTTTTTAAAGCTATTTTAAAGACGACCATCTTTTGGACACCGCATTTGATGTTGTAATACTTTATATTTTTTTAATTGGATTTTAAAAAAGTGTTCATTTATATTCCATTTTATTACTTACTTATTTCACTGAGTAAAATGCAAATCAAATTATAATTTATTTGAAATGTGTTATTCCAGATTTTGTTGTTTTTTGTTGTTCTGTCTCTCACTGTTCAAATAAACCTTCCATTAAAATTATATCAGACTGATCATGTCTTTGTCAGTGGGCAAACCTACAAGATCAGCAGGGGGATCAAATATTTGTTTCCTTCACTGTACTAAGCCATACATTGACGTGGTAGGCCTCTGCTCCTGAAGCAGCCTGTCTGTACTAGCCCTGTCCCTAAAGCAGCATGTGCCAGCCTTGCCCCTTAAGTAGCCTGTTTGTGCCACCTCTGCCCCTTGCGTAGCCTGCCTGTAGGAGAGGACTGCTTGGATGAGGATGAGTCGGAATGAGCTGTCAAGGTTGTTCAGATGCTGGCAGAGTGTCTTATGAGGTAAGGTTGTATGCTTCACGAAAGAGGTGAGTTTTCAGAGAGCTTTTGAAGTTAGCATATGGGGGAGAAAATCTGACAGAGCGTGGAAGGGAATTCAGGGAGTGTGAAGAGTTAATGATGTTAGAAGAGAAAGGTCACGAGAGGAATGAAGAAGGCTGTTTAGTGGTTATTAGTGGCATTAGTGGTGGACCTACAATCCACAAATTGAAACGCAAGATTTCAAGGAAACTACAAACAATACTGCACACTGATAAAAGACTTCGGACAATATTCCCACATCCCCCACTACTTTCATTCAAACAGCCTCCCAACCTCAAACGATGGATGGTGAAGAGCACCCTTCACAGGCAAACAGGAAATGGTACCCTTCCCTGCCAACAAAAGAGATGTGAGACCTGTTCACACATCCACACCACAGAAAAAATACTAATACCAGGCTCACACTTATACCACAAAATCAATGGCTGTTTTACATGCAAATCCTCTGTGGCATACCTCATTATGTGTGTTAAATGCCCAACAGCAATGTATGTGTGAGAAACAGGCCAAGCATTGCACAAACAGTTTAATTCCCACAAACATACCATCAACCAACAAAAATAGAAACACCTGTTGGGCAGCATTTCTGTCAGCCTGGACACAACATAAGAGATGTGAAGCTCTTAGTACTGATGGGATTATTCCGCACCCAGAGGGAGAGAAAATATGGGAGGTCAGACTAATATGCCAGTTGAATGCCCTACGCACTGGCCTCAATAGAGACAAATAATTATTCTCCCATTATAACATTACAAATCATTAATCCTCTCACAAACATTGAATTAACTACAACCAACTTATTTCTGCTAACATTTGACACCTTCATGGATCTGACATATTTCAAATGGTTTTATGGCCCCACTAACCAAAGATGCTCTGAAAGAACTGTATCTATCTATTAGATCTGTTAGTCCTGCTAATTACAAACGAGGTGTGTATGTGAAATGTGACACTTCTATGAATTATAACATGCGTACCCGCAGCTCCTCCTTAGTACTCCTCACAGTACTATTGAAACAAGTGTAATGTGTACAGGTAGGGAAGCGCAGGGTTAAACGATGTGAAAAAAATCGTATCCAGGACACTCTAAAATGCAGTCCTTTCCAATGATCTGTATAAAAGAAATAATACTATGGCACAGTAAAGTAAGTAAAAAGTGTGGCCCCTATTTATTGGAGCAACTTACAAGAGGTGATGGCTCACAAAATGAGCTACAACAGCATGAAAGTAAAGGCAGTCCACGAGGAATTTTCTGGTAAGTGGTGATATGAATGGATGATCAGCCTCTACGCGTTTCACCAGGTGCTGTCTTGGCTTCCTCAGGAGACAAATTTGCTGTTTTTGGTCAGCAAATACTGTGCCATAGTATTATTTTATACAGATCATTGGAAAAGACTGCATTTTAGAGTGTCCTGGATATGATTTTTTTCACATGCGCTTCCCTACCTGTACACATTATACTTAGTCCTGCTAATTTAATGCTCAGTAAATTTTCCAATACCTCTTTGTTTATTTTACCTTTTTGTTAACCTGTGAACTGTGCTTTTGTATTTAGAAAATTCTGTTTTCGTTTCATTAGGAAGGGACCTAAGCTTTCAACTTGGTCTTGAAAGCTTGCAATTAAACTCTGTTAGCCAATAAATGGTATCATTTTAACTAGATTAAAAAGGTCCGTATGAGCAACTTTATTGGTCGCCAGCAGGGGCCTCCTCTGCCATCAATCAATGAAGTGCAACTGCCGGCGACCAATAGTCGCTCATACAGACATTTAACTCTTAGAGCGGGGGGCCAATGGTCTCCCCAGGCCAAGTTCTGCGTCAGGAGTCGCTCGTACAGACTTTTAAAATCCTGGTGCAACAACGTGGCCCGGGGGAGACCACTGGCCTCCCCACTCCATGAGTTAAAGGTCCATACGAACGACCAATAGAGTCACTCGTACAGATGGACCTTTAGCTCTTGGAGCGGGTCTCCCCAGGCCAAGTTCCACCTTCAGGAGTTAAAGGGCCGTGCAAGTGACTCTATTGATCGCCTGCAGGTTGATGCCAGAGGAGGACCCTGCAGGCAACCAATAGAGTCGCTCGCACAGCCCTTTAACTCTTGAAGCAGGGAGACAGGCCAAGTTCCACGTCAGGAGTTAAACGTCTAACTCCTGACCGAGAACCTACGGATTTCTGCTCCCATTATCTACGCAGGATCGCAGGGGTTAATGGAAGCAGAAATCCGTAGGTTCGCCGTCGAGTTAAAGGGCCATAAAAACAGCTTTATTGGCCTCCTCTAGCATCAACGCTAAGGCAACGTGTCTTTTGCGACGTCATTTTGGCGCCAAATTTGAAAGTATAAAAGCCCTGACCTCCCAGAAACCTTTGCTCAGGTATCAGCTGGCCTTTCCCTATACCAAAGCGTTATATGCCATTTGCCTACTCATGTACCAGACCCTACTTAGACCCTACTTAGTAATTTAAAATAATGTAATAAAAAACGTACATCTCTTTATTGCAATGGCCTCTCACTATTCACCTTCTTATTTTACTGACATAATAATAAAAGCTACAAGAACCCAAACACAGTGTTTCTCAAACTAGGTTTAAATACAAAGTTATTAGTAAATATTAATTCATATGTTAACTATTTTTCATATTTAATAAAAACTGAGAAAAAAAGCCTTGTTTATATTTTCTTTTATTTACCAAACTGCCACCAATTATGCACATCTGACCCCCAGCTTGCCACTCTGCCCCATATATGCCTTATACCTCTTATATGCCAGAGATTCCACTGTGCCCCCGATATGCCTTATACTCCTTTTATGCCCGTGATATCCAACTGAGCCCCCTGATATACCTTTTACCCCCAGATATGTCTTATGCCCCCCTGATATGCCTTATAACTTCCAATATGCCACTCGTCCCCATTTATGCCTTATACCTCCCTATATGCCACTGTGCACCCCGATATGCCACTCCGCTCCCCATAAATGCCCTGCACCACCCTGAAATTCTCCCTGATTCACCACTCTGCCTCCCCCAGATATGCCACTCTCAAATTCATTATACCCCCCATACACCACTCTACCTCCCCTATACACCACTCTAACTCCCCCAGATATGCCATTCTGCCTCCCTGAAATTCATTATACCCCTCATACACCACTATAACTCACCCATACACCACTCTGCCTCCTCCCCCCTCCCATACACCACTGTAAGGCTTAGGGAGAGTCCAGTATGCAGGAAGGATACACCAGGCGGGATACAACAGGGACTGATAGCAGCAAAGTCTGTATACAGAGCCGAGGTCAGGCTCACAGAGAGTAGCGTAGTCCAATATACAAGCCAGGTTCAGGAACACAGGAAATCAGGAGAGCCGTTAAGTAGACCAGGGTCGGTACACAGGAAATCAGCAGAGCCGTTAAGTAGACCAGGGTCAGTACACAGGAAATCAGGAGAGCCGTTAAGTAGACCAGGGTCGGTACACAGGAAATCAGGAGAGCCGTTAAGTAGACCAGGGTCGGGACAATGGAAGGCAGCAACATCAAAGGAATAGCCGGGATCATACACAGGAGTCAATAGAAAATCTCTAGGAACGCAATACTCGGCACAATAACTGAGCACTCAGCTTTGCTCAGTGCTGGGTTTTAAACTTGCCGCTCTGGGGATACTCCGCCCCCGGGCGTGACGTCATTCAAGCGCGTTCCCCGGCATCCACTCGGGGACGCATAAAGTTTGTTGGAGGCAGACACACCGGCTGCAGAGGAGGAAGGAGAGGTGCCGCGGGATCCAATACCCGCGGCTAACGGGTATTCAGGTGAGTGGCTTCGCTGTGGTCCGGGTCTCGGACCCTGACAACCACTCTGCCTCCTCCCCCTCCCATACTCCACTTTGCCTCCTCCCCCTCCCATACTCCACTCTGCCTCCTCCTCCCTCCCATACTCCACTCTGCCTCCTCCCCCGTCCCATACACCACTCTGGCTCCTGCCCCCTCCCATACACCACTCTGGCTCCTGCCCCCTCCCATACTCCACTCTGGCTCCTCCCCCATCCCATACTCCACTCTGCCTCCTCCCCCCTCCCATACTCCACTCTGCCTCCTGTCAGCAACGGAGGTTCACAAGACACAAGGGAGCCGGGTCTGGGTAAGTTGCTGACAGGCACTTACACTGCATCTTCATAGAAGCCTTAGCGTAAGTGAAGGGCAGTAACGGAGGCTGTCAGCCGGTGGGGGTCTGCATCGCACAGACAGCCTCCGTTACTCACCTTCACTTAGGCTGAGGCTTCTATGAAGCTGCAGTGTAAGTGCCTGTCAGCAACGGAGGTTCACAAAACACCAGGGAGTCGGGAGAGAGGCAGAGCAGTGTATGGGAGGGGGGGGAGTCAGAGGCGTGTATGGGAAGGGGAGAGAGACGGAAGTGAGAGACCGGCCAACAGTGAGGGGAATCCAGGTTCCCTGCAGCGTTGCGGGGGATCTGGATTCTAGTGTTATAATCCGACCTCTGTTTGAGGTCGGATTATATAAAGATAAAATCGATAAAAATCGATTCGACTAATCGATAATGAAAATCGTTGACAACGATTTTCATTATCAATTATTATCGATTTTATCGATTAGTTGTTTCAGCCCTACATGGAAGGGTAACCCAGCAGAGGTGGTTAGTTTCTTTGTTTAAGTATTCAAAGAGTTAATCTGAGGTTGAATTAAATGTGTTTCTTTGTGTATGCCCTCTGTATCTGTTCTGGCAAAAGGTGTTATCTTCCCAAAGGACCCCTGTGGTGATTCATGGCCCAATTGATGAGGATCCTGAGTTATAGGAATTCCATTCCTATCTTAAGTGGAGGGGTTTCCATCACCATTACCCCACCATAACTTATTGGCACATCAAAGATGGGAACCAATTCTTGGAAAAGATGTCATATAATTGGTCATGTGGTCAGAGGGGTGTTTTCTTGAAACAGAGTCTGATCTAGGGACAATTCAGCGACCTCAAAGCTCTGATATACTCTGATCGGAACAACATCATAAGAAACCATCTGGATTTAAGGCGTTCCCACAGGCCTACTTATTGGAGAAACTCGTGAGTGAGGGTCCTGTGTTTAAGTCCCTTTGTTTTTAAGAACTGTTTGCTGTTTTATTTTTCTTTTGTCTTGTTTTTTGTAATTGTGGCACTGTGTAATCTTTGTCTTTTTGTTATTAAAATACTCATAATCTAAGTCTGTTTTGGGCTCTAGTATTGATATCCACAAACCCTAAGAGAGGATAACACGTTACCATTTTGTTATTAAGTTCTAGAGGATATATATATATATATATCAGGCCCGGACTGGCCATCGGGCACACCGGGCATTTGCCCGGTGGCCGGGGCAGGGCCGGATTTATTTAGGGGCTAATGGAGCTGCAGCTCCAGGCCCCTACCTTAAAATAGGCCCAGTCAGGACCGGACTGACTGGGCCTATGCGGCCGTCCTTAACGCAGGGCAAAAGGGGCACCTGCCCCTTAAGCCCGCAGCAACTGCGACCGGGCCCGCTACTTACCTGGCAGACGCGCGCGCGAGCAGCGTCCCTTCCACGGCCAGGGGGACGCAGGAATCCAACGGAGCCATGTGACGTACGTCACATGACCCTGCTGTGCGTCTGCTTCCCCTCTGCAGATCCACGGAAGTCTGCGAGCGGCGCGTACATCATCGGTTCAGGTAAGGGGGTGAGGGAGGCTGTATGGAGTATGTGAGATTGAATGAAAGAGTGAATTAATGAGTATCTGTGAAGGAGTGAGTGAATTAATGTTTGTTAATGAGTATATGTAAATGAGTATCTGAATGAGGGAATTAATGAGTATCTGAATGAGGGAATTAATGAGTATCAATGTATGAATGAATATCTGAATGAGTGAATGATTATCTGTGAATTAGTGAATGAATATGCGTGTGTGATAGCATGGATGTGTAAGGGGGGCAAAGATGCCACAGGCAGGCTGTTTTGGTGGCAAAGATGCCACAGGCAGGTTGTTTTGGTGGCAAAGATGCCACAGGCAGGCTGTTTTGATGTCAAAGTTGCCACAGGCAGGCTGTTTTGGTGGCAAAGTTGCCACAGGCAGGCTGTTTTGGTGGCAAAGTTGCCACAGGCAGGCTGTTTTGGTGGCAAAGTTGCCACAGGCAGGCTGTTTTGGTGGCAAAGTTGCCACAGGCAGGCTGTTATGGGGGCAAAGATGCCACAGGCAGGCTGTGGCAGAGCCTGTCCTGTTTGTGTGTTTGGGTGTCGGTGTGGCAGAGCCTGTCCTGGTGTGTGTGTGTTTGGGTGTCAGTGTGGCAGAGCCTGTCTTGGTGCGTGTATGTGTGTGTCGGTGTGGCAGAGCCTGTCCTGGTGTGTGTGTGTCAGAGCCTGTCCTGGTGTGTGTTTGTGTATGGGTGTTGGTGTGACAAAGCCTGTCCTGGTGTGTGTGTTTGGGTGTCGGTGTGCCTGTCCAGAGCCTGTCCTGGTGTTTGTGATTGAATGTCAGTGTGGCAGAGCCTGTCCCGTTTGTGTGTCTGGGTGTCAGTGTGGCAGAGCCTGTCCTGGTGTGTGTCTGGGTGTCAGTGTGGCAGAGTCTGTCCTGGTGTGTCTGTGTGTGTGTGTGTGTGTGTGTGTCTGGGTGTCAGTGTGGCAGAGCCTGTCCTGGTGTGTGTTTGTGTATGGGTGTTGGTGTGACAGAGCCTGTCCTGCTGTGTGTGTGTGTGTCTGGGTGTCAGTGTGGCAGAGCCTGTCCTGATGTGTGTGTTTGGGTGTTGGTGTGGCAGAGCCTGTCCTGGTGTGTGTACGAACACAGAAAAGAACCCCAGCACTCCAATCAGCTTCCAATCCTTAGGTTACTTTACTCAAAGAAAGCAAAACAAAAAAGCAACGTTTCGGCCAAACAGGGCCTTTGTCAAGCTCAAACGGCCCTGTTTGGCCGAAACGTTGCTATTTTTGTTATGCTTTCTGTTTTTGTTTTGCCCTTTTTCCTGCTAGCTCCCAGTTGAGTGCTGAAACATTTAACTGTCCTGGTGTGTGCGTGTTTGGATGTCGGTGTGGCAGAGCCTGTCCTGGTGTGTGTGTTTGGATGTTGGTGTGGCAGAGCCTGTCCTGTTGTGTGTTTGGGTGTCGGTGTGGAAAAGCCTGTCCTGGTGTGTGTGTTTGGTTATCTGTTTCCTTAATTTACAGTAGGAACTATTTCATTTTAACTTATCCAGAGATAAAATGCCCTCCTGAATTTCTAGTGACTGCGGGGACAAAACATTCACCCTGAAATCACCCTGAAATAGTGGAAAAGATAAGGTATTGTGTTATTTACTCTATAATATTTATTTCAAGGATTAGTCGCACTAAATTGTGGCTTCAGGCTTCCCATGTTGAATGACCAAGTATTATCTATATGTATGTTCATATATGTTTTTTCATAAAAATGGGCTGCTCAGTCTGAAATGCCCAGGCCTATTTTTTGTCCCAGTCCGGGCCTGGTTGATATATATTTATATATATATATATATTTATATATATTTATATATATATATATATATATAGAGAGAGAGAGAGAGAGATAAATGTTCTAATTTGGATTTCTCACGAATGCGGTATCAAAATCGTGAGTGGTGGCAGACTACCTGGGGATACAGGCAGGATTTGGGGGTTAATTTGGTGTAATTTATGCCTTGTTAAGGGGTTAAGTTAGTAAATCCAGAGGCCTGGTGCTATTAACCCCTTCATGCCCACGCCCGCCACACAGTAACAGCTTGGCAAGTAGTCCTGAGCGTGACACTTCTCCCAGATTTTTGGTGAGTTTTTGTTTCCTGCCAGTAGGAACTAGGGCTGCAACAAACGATTATTTTCATAATCGATTAGTTGGCCGATTATTTTTTCGATTAATCGGATAAAAAAAATTAAATTTTTCATTTATTTTAAATTATTTAATAAAGTAACATAGGATGTTAAAAACAAACGGCAGAATAAAATTTTTTGCTTGTTTTTATTTCCCCAACCTGCCCCCCAGTTATGCATATTTGAGCCCAGGCTTGCCACACTGCCCTCCCCACATATGCCTTATATACCCTATATGCCTTATACCCCCAGATATGTCACTCCGTCCTCCTCAGGTATGCCGTATACCCCCTGATATGCCATAGTGCCCTCATAGGATTTGCAGACTCGTTCACAGACACAATACTTTTATAAATAAATACAGGATTAATCTTCACTGCCCCCAGGATTTAGATTCCCCTCAGTTTGCCCCCCTTTACCTCTAACTGCACCTTAAGTTAACCTCATTAAATTAATTAAATTAACCCTCAGTCCTCAGCATTAAATTAATCCTGATTAGAAGACCCCATTTACCACAACTGCCCCTAAATTAACCCTGAAGACTCCATCAACCACAACCGCCCCTAAATTAACCCATTAACTATAACTGCCCCTAAATTAACCCTAAACACCCCATCAACCACAACTGCCCCTAAATTAACCCTAAACACCCCATCACCACTGCCCCTAAATTAACCCTAAACACCCCATTAACTATAACTGCCCCTAAATTAACCCTAAACACCCCATTAACTATAACTGCCCCTAAGTTAACCCTAAACACCCCATTAACAATAACTGCCCCTAAGTTAACCCTAAACACCCCATTAACTATAACTGCCCCTAAGTTAACCCTAAACACCCCATTAACTATACCTGCCCCTAAGTTAACCCTAAACACCCCATTAACTATAACTGCCCCTAAATTAACCCCCACCTCCCCTAACTTTCAGCAGCCCAAATATTAATTTTATACTCACAGTTAGATGAGTGTCACAGCCATGGCGATGCTAAGGAAATGGGCGGAGCCAATCGGCCATTTGGCTCCGCCCCTTTCTTCCTCCCTGTCCCTCCCTGCAGTCACTGCCAATTGGCCCCGCCCCTTTATTTCTCCAGCAGCAATTGCAGGGAGGGACTGGAAAAAGGAAGTGGGCGGGCCAATCGGCAGTGACTGCAGGGAGGAACTGTAAGTAGCAACTGCTGCTGTGACTCCTGTGAATCACACTAAACGGATTATAACACGAGGGGTATTTTTCAGAGCATTTGCTCTGAAAAAACCCTCATTTTATAATCGATAAAAATCCATTCAACTAATCGATAATGAAATTCGTTGCCAATGAATTTCATTATCGATTATCATCGATTTTAACGATTAGTTGTTGCAGCCCTAATAGGAACCACCTGTTTTCCCAGCTTACGGTCAGCCGTGACAGTATGCCTGAGCCAACACTATGGTTCCTGCAGCACTTCAAGCCACGCTGTCTGACATGAATCAGAAAATGGAGAAATTGGCTCAGATGATGATGGATATGCAGGCACAGTATGACAGTCTACGCAGTGAAGTAGCGGACTTAAAGGACCAAGCTGCAGCCCGGGCTACTCCTCCTACGCCGCCTACACCCACCATTGGTGCACAAGATCCAAGCCCTTCGTTTGAACCACATCATTTGTTACATCTCTGTTAGATCAGGTTAGATAAACATTTTTTTTTGTTAGAAAAAATATTAACAATCTTTTTGAGGGGGGCTGAAAAATTAATCATAATTAATAACAGTTTGTTGACATTTTTGTTGAGGGAAGGCTGGCTAAGGGTTGTAGCCAGCCCTCCCTCAACAAAAATTTCAACAAACTGTTATTACCGTATTTGCTCGATTATAAGACGACCCTGATTATAAGACGACCCCCCAAATCTTAATATTAATTTAGGAAAAAAAGAAAAAGCCTGAATATAAGACGACCCTATAGGAAAAAAGTTTTACCAGTAAATGTTAATTCATTTAAACTATTTTTTTTAATAAAAGCTATGATTGAGAAAAATATTTTGGTTTTATTTCCTTCTATTTTCCAACCTGCCCCCCCAGTTATGCACATCTGCCCCAGAAATGCCACTGTGCCCCATGATATGCCTTTTAACCCTCTAAATGCCACTGTGCCCCATGATATGCCTTTTAATCCTATATGCCACTGTGCCCCATGATATGTCTTTTAACCCTATATGCCACTCTGGCAGTTAGAGGGTTAAAAGGCATATTATGGGGAAGAGTGGCATATAGGGAGGTTTAAGGCATTTCAGGAGGCAGAGTGGCGTATAGAGGGTTAAAAAGGCATTTCTGGAGGCAGAGTGGCATTAAGGGGGTTAAAAGGCATTTCACAGAGCACCCTGCCTCCAGAAATGCCTTATGCCCCCCATTTATAACTCCCCCCGCCCCATTTACCGGTACTTCTGAGTCTCCTGTCATGTAGCTGGGGCAGCGTGTAGACTCACGCTGCAGCCGGGAAGGAGGCGTGGCTAGCAGCGGGGGTTGTCTGCGTGCATCGTGCAGACATTCCCCGGCTGTCAGAGATCAGAGTTCCCCGCGCCGGCGCCGGTGCCGCACCGGTGCGGGGAACTCTGATCTTTGACAGCTGGAGAATGTCTGCGTGATGCACGCAGACAACCCCCGCTGCTTGCCACGCCTCCTTCCGGTGGCAGCGTGAGTCAACACGCTGCCCCAGCTACATGACAGCTGCACACCGGAGACTCTGAAGTACTGGTAAGTGGGGCGGGGGGGTTGAGACAGGAGGATCCAGATCCCCTGCAGCTGCGGGGGATGTGGATCTTAGTCGTGTCATAGTCAGGCTTTGAGGTCTGATTATAAGACGACCCCGATTATAAGACGAGGGGTATTTTTCAGAGCATTTGCTCTGAAAAAAACCTTGTCTTATAATCGAGCAAATACGGTAATTATGATAGCTCCGCATTAGATCAGGTTTGATCAGACAAAGCTTTTGATCTAGTCTAATTACTGAGATATTGCATATTTAATGAGGGGGCTGCCCCCCCAACTGAAATTTGGAATTTTTTTTTTTTTTATAGATTTTGGTAGATATTCGTTAGATCCAGTAAGAGCAACTGTTTTTTTCTTTAGATCTATCATGCAGGAGGTGGTATTCACAACCCTATTTTTTTTTGTGGATTTTGGTAGATATTCTAGGGGGCTGAGTAACATATAGGGGGGTATAAGGTGCATAACTGGGGGCAGGTTGGCAAATAAAAGCAAAAAATATTTTTTCTCAATCATAGTTTTTATTAAATATGAAAAAATAGTTTACATGTGAATTAATATTTACTAATAAAACTTTTTTTTCCTATAGGGTAGTCTTATATTCAGGCTTTTTCTTTTTTTCCTAAATTAATATCAACATTTTGTTGTCTTATTATCGAGAAAATACGGTATTTACTTATTAGTAGCCCTACTCTGAACTCTCTCCAAAATGTCAACATTCTTCTGGAGATGGGGTCTCCAGAACCATACACTATACTGTAGGTGAGATCTACCCAGAGATCTGTAAAGTGGTAGAACCACCTTTCTCTTACTACTAATGCCTCTAGCAGATGTCTTGGAGAACTGAAGGTAGGACATATTCCTGTTGGATCTAGGCTGCTAGATTTGTGTTTGCAGAATATCTTAATTTTGGGGGCTGTCGAGTCGAGGAGCTGAAGACACACAGAAAAGAAGGGCCTGAAACTACGGATGACAAGTTCCTTCCATCTCAGAGACAGTTATTATCATCTGAAATGCAGTAGCAATTGGAATGTTAAGAAAGGTATCCAAGAGATTCAGCGTTGAGAGTTTCCGTTCTGAACTTGTAAGGACCAAACTTGTTGACTACTCTGAATTCCGCTAAAAGACGCAGTTTGCCTCAACCTATGGGCACTTTAAAAACTGGAGAATAAGTGTCATCTCCTTGCAGGGAAACTGGTACAAGAATTACAACCCTTTGAATTTGTTGAGGGATGAAAAGATGACAATTTTTTTGTTCTGTCCTTATGTTAAACATTCTGGAAGATGGGTATTCAGCTTCTGTCAATAACCCCTGGAAATAACACCCATAGTCCACTTATATAAAGTGAACAGATAAAATCCAGCAGGAAGAACCTCAACTTCCCTTCTATCAACCTGGCATCAGGACCTCTGCTCAAAACACTAGTCTAAGGAACTTCTGAGCCCAAAAGGAGTTGGCTCTAAACATCAGCAATGGCTTCTTTTGCAGAGAAAAGTTCTATCTCCCATACAGCATTCCAAAATGCCTCCCAACCCCATGGCAAGAGCTGCATGTCTAATACCAATTGTATATAATTAAATCGTATAAAACAGTCATAAATGTTTTTGAACTTTGCAAAAAATGAATGCTAAGATATGTATCATAGTTTTGTGTGACATTCAAAGAGAATTCTAACATGAAATGGTTTATATTGTATCAAAACTACAAGTTATAATGGACTGTTGTTGTGTTACGAAGAATACGAACTAACCTCAGTCCATAAAGGACAGTGCCATCTGGATGCAACCGGATCATTCGGTTCTTGACTGTGACTCCATGCAGGAAGGATTTTTTATCATTTAAGAAGTAAGTATCTGGAAGCCATAGCTGGTCAGCAACCCGATTGTCCAGTGTGAGATTGAGTGGCAAAGCAGTGTATGCCAAGCGCTTATCTCGCCAACTCTGCTGGAAATACATGGTGATAGTATAGTCCTGTAACACGAGAGACAGAATGTAGAATTTAAAAAACATGGTGTGTGGAACTATTTGAAAAATTTAGAAATCAGAAAAAAAAGAGAGTAGAGTGAAAATTATAATAATGACGACTGATAGGTGGGAAAATAGAGATCATTTTACAATGAAAAAGGTTCACTGAATAAGTCAAACAACCGACATGCTAATTTTTTTGCAGTACATCTTGACCTTGTTATTAATAATGATCTAAAGAATATTAACATTTTCTTGCCGCAAACCAAAATAAAAGAATATCAAAAATAACTTTTACAGTTATAATCCATAAAAAACTAAACATACTGGTTTAGGGTGAATTTATTATTATGTGTTTTATATAGTGCCATCAAATTCCGTAGCACTGTAAAATGGGTAGACAGGACACAAGTAGTATGTAACATAACAAATTGACCAACAGAGACAACAGGTGAGGAGGGCCCTGCTCAAACGAGCTTACAGTCTATATTCAATATGAAAGAATAATGCATCCATTTGACTCGACTAAATTAGAGGGAACCTGGTGTGGCAAGTTATCATCCCAGTAGATCCAGGGGTTGGTCACAGAAAGTTAAAGTGTATAGGGTGAAGCTGCAGTAGGAATGGTTGCAGTGTGCTACGGCACAGCGTTCCAACTGCCAGAATGGCCAAAGCATGCCCCAGTATAATATTGTAGGTGCATTTACAGGTGGGGGTAGCGCCAGCACAGTGGTCCAGTTGCCAAGTGACTAGCGCAAGCTCCATCCATTCAGAAAAATAAGGTTATAAATTGGAAAAATGTTTCCAAAGCTAATTAAAAAAACCTACTAAATAGACCACAAAAACATATTTTTTCCAAATCTAGTCATCCTGCGGTCACGTTGAGTTGTTTGGGAGCTAAAAGGCCGCATTTAAAACATGCACATTTTTCATTTGAGATTTTAACATCTTGTCATCCAGCGTCCATGTCTAATATGGGACATCTTTGAAGCTGGCCAACAGAATTTACTGCCACCTAACCATATATTTTTGAAAACTAGAAACCCCAGGGTATTTCACATGCTAGGTTTTTTTTTTTTTCACTTTCCATGAACTAATACTACCACCAGCCTTTGTCAAAGTTTGTGCTACTAATTTTTTGGTGCTTTTTTTTTTTACACACATTTAAGTATGAATTTACAGCTCCTGGTATATACCCCTCCCAAACAGCATGCAAATAGGTGTTTAGCAACATCAATTAAGTACAGGGATATCACTAATGCAGGGGTGTCCAAGTTTTTTCTACAGTGGGCCATTTTATATGAGTGTGTGGGTAGCACTCATTTTAGCCTTCTAGCTTTATAATGCATATTAAAACAGGGTTAATTTGGCGATAATGAAAAAAACAGTGGACAGTTTTGATCAACTTTTATATGTCAATCTATCTGTAACGGGTTCACCAAGAGAGCTGTAGTAACTCCCAGAGATCACCCAGTATCCTCCTGTTGTCCCCTGAATAACTTCCAGCACCAGCCAGCATGCACACCTTGGAACCCTGCTATGTGTACCCAATAAGTAGACACAACTTGAATTGCGTACAGCAGGAACGAACAGTTTATTCTTGTAAAACAGACTCGTATAGCCACAGAACTTTCATTAATAAACAGGTACATGTAGACAACCCAACCTTTAATCCCCTTTAGCTACTGAACCCCCCCCCCCCGGAAGCAATCCTGTTAATGGGATTAGTTTACAGAGTGGAGTTCCTGCCTGTTTGGCAGCCAGGCTGGAGCCATCTCTGACTACCTTGGGGCCCTGTATGACAGGTCATTCTGTCACTCTATCAAAACTAATTTACTTAAACAGTAAAACAAAGTCAGTCCACAAACCATTTAGGTTGGAACACACTGTGGGTAAAAGTTGGATTTAAGATGGGACTTAAACACAGGACCCTCACTCAGATGTCCAGATGGTTTCTTATGATGTTGTTCCAATCAGAGTATATCGTGGAGTTCCTCTTTGAGGTGGCTGCATTGCCCCTAAATCAGGCTCTTTTGCACTGGAGGCAGGGCTGGATTAAGAGCATCACGGGCCTGGTGCTGAGGATTTTGGTGGCCATTTTATGTGAATAAATAAAATAGACAGTGTCATGATTAACTATGATGTAGTAGATGCATGGAAGGGTAATCCAGTCGAGGTGGTTAGTTTCTTTGTATAAGCATGAGTTAATCTGATGTTGATTTAAATTCGTTTTTTTGTTCCTGCCCTCTGTATCTGTTCAGGCTAGAAGCGTCAACTTCCCAGGACCCCTGTGGTGATTCATAGCCCAACTGATAAGGCTCCTGAGTTTTAGGAATTCCATTCCTAGTTTAAGTGGAGGGGTTTTTCATCACCTTTACCCCACCATAACTTATTGGCAGATCAAAGATGGGCACCAATTCTTATGAAAGGTGTCATAATTGGTCATGTGACCAGCGGGGTGTTTTCTTGCAAAAGAGCCTGATTTAGGGGCAATGCAGCGACCTCAAAGCAGAACTCCACGATATACTCTGATTGGAACAACATCATAAGAAACCATCTGAGTGAGGGTCCTGTGTTTAAGTCCCATTGTTTTTAAGAACTGTTTGCTGTTTTTTTTCCTTTGTATGTCTTGTTTTTTTTGTAATTGTGGCACTGTGGAATATTTGTCTTTTCGTTATTAAAATATTCATAATCCAAATCTGTCTTTGGGCTCTAGTATTGATATCCACAAACCCTAAGAGAGGATAATACATTACCATATTGTTATTAAGTTCTACAGGATATATATATACACACATACATATATATACCATATTTGCCCGAATATAGGCCGCACCCCCCCACACTTTAAGTCGGGGGTGCGGCCTATATTCGGGGTTTAGCGCAGGAATGGGCAATTCGTATCGCCCGACGCCTGGGATGTGCAGTTCCAGGAGGCGGGCAGGCAGCGGGGTTAGGATACAGATCCCCTGCAGCGCTGCAGGGGACCTGCTTCCTACTCTCCGATACACTGAGACAGCCTCCCCTGCCAGCACTTTCCACGGAAGCACAACTTCCGGTGCTGGAACTTCCGCCGTGAGAAGTGCCCGCAAGGGAGATTATCTAAGTGCATCGCGTAGACGTTCACCGGCGATGCACATAAACAACCTCCGCTGCCGGCACTTGATGTGCTTTAACAATATCCCTTGCTGGGACGTCCCACGGGTGTAAAATGTGTGCATGCAAATAGTAGAATCTATTTAGCAGGTTTTTTCATTACCTTTTATAGATGAGTAAAAGATTTTTCAACTAAAAGTTAGAAAAAGTCATTTTCATAATTTTTTTACCATATTTTATACTTTTTTTTTTAATAGTAAATAATATGATACAATCAAAACATCTAAAGAAAGCCCTTCTTGTCCTGAAAAAAACAATATATAACTTATGTGGGTTCAGTAAACGGGAAAGAATAAAATTACAGCTAAACATGAACAGCGCAGAAATGTTAAAACGGCCATTGTCACGAAGGGTAAAAATAAAATCAGCCTTTGTCACGAAGGGGTTAATAAGGGAAAAAAGTTAAAACAAGGGGCTGATTAAATTTGTATATCAACTCTAACAATAGAGCGGATAAAATCTTAGAAGCCGAGAACATATATACTACCCCAGAAGATATAGATAATGCTTTCAATGTCTCTAATTTATATAATCTGCCTGATTCCGCCACAGACGCAAGCATACTTTATTACTTAGGCAACATGACTATCCCTAAAATAACCGATATGCAGAGAGAAACTTTAAATTTACCTTTTGGAAGGGTTGACATAGAAAGAGGAATAGAAACGTAGAACAGAATACAGTGCCGGCAAAACGTAGGCGAAGACCAAAATTTCAAACGGGAGTGAGCTGATCCTCGTCTGTCCAATCAGCTCGATTTTGTGACGTCACGCTACAGGCCTACTGCCTGTCCTGTCTTCACTCAGATAAATTAAATAATAGAATTTATAAATAATAATTTAATAGAATATATAATAATTTAATACATTATATTATTATATATATTTGTCAGTCATATATACTATAGTATACTAGTGTAGAGTATATTGTAGACATTCAAGACATCTACTAGTGTCTAATCTAAAATCATTATAGTAATATTATATAATTCATTTTAGCTAGCTTAATAATTAATTAGCTACAAATAAAATTAATTACTATTAGCTTATTTTGCTTGAGACTGTCTGTCAGGTAGAAGGGTTAATAATGTATTCAACATTAACAAGGTTAACAAGATTAACCAGTCCACTACTACCTTTAAGCTCAATCTAGAATTTGATAATTCATTTTATTATTAATTAATAATTAAGAAACAAATTATTAATAATAACTTACTTAGTTAATAATTTAATAACTTTATAGTTCAGCTAATCTTATTAGTACTGGTGCTGCAGCTCTTTTTTTTGTGGTTTGTTTTAGCAACAACAAGAGACCAAGTAAATTTTTCTTAATTAATATTTAATTTTATTTCATTTGTTTTGCTCACCTCAGTCCATCAGTGAAGTGAACTTGTTGGGCTAGTGAGTGCAGCCGCATAAGTGCTGTGTTTTTTTGTTCGGCAAGCAGTAAAGCTAACTGTTTTGCTGTGACATTTTATTTTCTAATTTCTTTTCAAGAAAGATTGACTGTGTGACGACAACACCTGTACTATGCAAAGCTTCAAGGTACTAGCTGTAGTACTAAAATAATTCTAATCTTTAATCTTAATCTATAATATATTATATAACATAATAAATTCTAATTCATAATCTATATTCTATCTATAATCCATAATATAAGTAATTCTTCTAATATATATTATATAACATAATATAATAAATTCTAATTCATAACCTATAATATAAGTAATTCTAATTCATAATCTATATTCTATCTATAATCCATAATATAAATAATTCTAATCTATTAATATTATATAATTTAATATTAATTAATAAATCATATACTGAATCTGATTTAACCTCACTTTAGTTTAGTGGGCTTGAGAGCGTCTGCCTAGAGTTAGACTTAGTATAGTAAGGAAATATAGCTTTAGCATAGTAGTAGGCCAGGCTCTTAGGCCCGTGTAAATTCAAATTAAAGATAAAATACTGCTAGTTAATATAAATAGTTAATCTTGAGTTAATAATTTAAATAACTTGAGCACTTTGGCAGATTGCACACAACAGCACAGTGCAGTTGTGCATAGTTTTACCTTTTCAGCAGTAGCACTGAAGAGAAACTTCCTCTAATTTTTTTGTCTTTAATTTTTTACCTATTTTTTTTATAGTTTTAAACACTACACACACAACACAAAATTTGAAATGGATCCTCCTTTTGGGACTAAGGAGGGACAAGCTCCATCTACCACCACCACCACCAGTTCTAAGATGCAGCCTTTGCGTCAGTCTGGTCGGCCAAGTAGGCCAAGCTCTCGCTTATCATTTGGGGAAGCATTGCTTGAAGGATCATCAAGTAAAGGAAAGGCACCAAAAGCAGGCAGTAGTAGTGCTGCTAGGCCCACAAGCGCTATGTTTTTTTACGGAAAGCCTAAAGCACCAGAAGCACGTTCAAAGTTAAAGGGTAGCACTACTAGTACTTCTACTAGCCCCGTGAGTAAAAAGAAGTGCCTTTTGCCTCAAGCAGCATCTTCCCCATCCACAAGCAGCATGCAAGGTACCAAGCAAAGCCAAAGTAGCAGCAAGACTCAGAGGGGTTTTCCCGAACCAAAGCGATCTCATTCCTTCGTAGGGAAAACCACCACCACCTCTACTCTACTCCGCCGACTGTTTCCACCGGTACCACCACGCCATGTCCTCCTAGCACCTCTAACAAGCCACCAAGTCCTTACAATACCGTATTTGCTCGATTATAAGACGAGGTTTTTTTCAGAGCAAATGCTCTGAAAAATACCCCTCGTCTTCTAATCGGGGTCGTCTTCTAATCAGACCTCAAATAGAGGTCTGATTAGGAGACTGAGATCCAGATCCCCCGCACCGCTGCAGGGGACCTGGATCCTCCTGTCTCACCCGACCGCCCCCCCCATCATACACACACTTACCGGTGCTTCCTGTGTGTTGCCGGGGCAGCGGGTTGACCTCTACGCGATCCGCGTAGACAACGTCCGCTGCAGCCGGAAGGAGGTGTGGCTAACAGCGGGGGTTGTCTGCGTCCGTCGCATAGACCTTCCCCGACTGTCAGAGATCAGAGAGCTGATCTCTGACAGCCGGGGAAAGTATACGCGACGGACGCATACAAACCCCCGCTGCTAGCCACACCTCCTTCCGGCTGCAGCAGAAGGCGACGTCAACCCGCTGCCCCGGCTGGAAGCACCGGTAAGAGAGGGGGGAGAGCGGGGGAAGGGGGGTGAGAGAGAGAGTGTGTGTGTGTGTGTGTTAGTTAGTTAGTTAAATGGGGGTATAGGGTGTGTGTGTGTTAAATGGGGGCATAGGGCATTTCTGGAGTGGCGTTAAGGGGGCATTTAATAGAGCACTCTGCCTCCTGAAATGCCTTATACCTCCCTATATGCCACTCTGCCCCATAATATGACTTTTAACCCCCTAAATGGCAGAGTGGCATATAGGGGTATAAGGCATTTCTGGAGGCAGAGTGCTCTATACAATGCCTTTTAACTCCCTTAATGCCACTCTGCCTCCTGAAATGCCTTATACCTCCCTATATGCCACTCTGCCCCATAATATGCATTTTAACCCCCTAAATGCCAGAATGGGATATAGGGGTATAAGGCATTTCTGGAGGCAGAGTGGCACATAGGGGGTCAAAAGGCATACCATGGGGCACAGTGGCATATAGAGGGTTAAAAGGCATATCATGGGCCACAGTGCCATATTGGAGTGGCAAGCCTGGGGGCAG